>NW_028139717.1:0-48654 GCF_965202585.1 Thalia democratica
CCGTAAAATTTTTTCTAAACAATTTTAAGCAAAAATAAAAAAAGCGTGTCGTAGCCAATACATTAAACAACATATTTGCAAAGTTTTAACTGTTTTAGTCAAGAATTGTTTGTGTAAGAGTGCTAAAACGTAGAGATTATACATTGACTAGTAAAAAGTTCAGAAGACTGTAAAATTTTTTATAAACAATATTAAGCAAAAATAAAAAAAGCGTGTCGTAGCCAATACATTAAACAACATATTTGCAAAGTTTTAACTGTTTTAGTCAAGAATTGTTTGTGTAAGAGTGCTAAAACGTATGGATTATACATTGACTAGTAAAAAGTTCAGAAGACTGTAAAATTTTTTCTAAACAATTTTAAGCTAAAATAAAAAAGCGTGTCGTAGCCAATACATTAAACAACATATTTGCAAAGTTTTAACTGTTTTAGTCAAGAATTGTTTGTGTAAGAGTGCTAAAACGTATGGATTATACATTGACTAGTAAAAAGTTGAGAAGACTGTAAAATTTTTTCTCAATAATTTTAAGCAAAAATAAAAAAAGCGTGTCGTAGCCAATACATTAAACAACATATTTGCAAAGTTTTAACTGTTTTAGTCAAGAATTAATTGTGTAAGAGTGCTAAAACGTATGGATTATACATTGACGAAAGCAAGCATAGGTGTTTTTAATGTAAAAAGTTCAGAAGACTGTAAAATTTTTTCTAAACAATTTTAAGCAAAAATAAAAAAAGCGTGTCGTAGCCAATACATTAAACAACATATTTGCAAAGTTTTAACTGTTTTAGTCAAGAATTGTTTGTGTAAGAGTTCTAAAACGTATGGATTATACATTGACTAGTAAAAAGTTCAGAAGACTGTAAAATTTTTTCTGAACGATTTTAAACAAAAATAAAAAAAGCGTGTCGTAGCCAATACATTAAACAACATATTTGCAAAGTTTTAACTGTTTTAGTCAAGAATTGCTTGTGTAAGAGTGCTAAAACGTATGGATTATACATTGACTAGTAAAAAGTTCAGAAGACTGTAAAATTTTTTCTAAACAATATTAAGCAAAAATAAAAAAAGCGTGTCGTAGCTAATACATTAAACAACATATTTGCAAAGTTTTAACTGTTTTAGTCAAGAATTGTTTGTGTAAGAGTGCTAAAACGTATGGATTATACATTAACTAGTAAAAAGTTCAGAAGACTGTAAAAATTTTTTCTAAACAATTTTAAGCAAAAATAAAAAAAAGCGTGTCGTAGCCAATACATTAAACAACATATTTGCAAAGTTTTAAACTGTTTTAGTCAAGAATTGTTTGTGTAAGAGTTCTAAAACGTATGGATTATACATTGACTAGTAAAAAGTTCAGAAGACTGTAATTTTTTTTCTGAACAATTTTAAGCAAAAATAAAAAAAAGCGTGTCGTAGCCAATACATTAAACAACATATTTGCAAAGTTTTAACTGTTTTAGTCAAGAATTGCTTTTGTAAGAGTGCTAAAACGTATGGATTATACATTGACTAGTAAAAAGTTCAGAAGACTGTAAAATTTTTTTCTAAACAATTTTAAGCAAAAATAAAAAAAGCGTGTCGTAGCCAATACATTAAACAACATATTTGCAAAGTTTTAACTGTTTTAGTCAAGAATTGTTTGTGTAAGAGTGCTAAAACGTATGGATTATTCATTGACGAAAGCAGGCATAGGTGTTTTTTAAATGTAAAAAGTTCAGAAGACCGTAAAATTTTTTCTAAATAATTTTAAGCAAAAATAAAAAAAGCGTGTCGTAGCCAATACATTAAACAACATATTTGCAAAGTTTTAACTGTTTTAGTCAAGAATTGTTTGTGTAAGAGTGCTAAAACGTATGGATTATACATTGACTAGTAAAAAGTTCAGAAGACTGTAAAAATTTTTCTAAACAATTTTAAGCAAAAATAAAAAAAGCGTGTCGTAGCCAATACATTAAACAACATATTTGCAAAGTTTTAACTGTTATAGTCAAAAATTGTTTGTGTAAGAGTGCTAAAACGTATGGATTATACATTGACGAAAGCAAGCATAGGTGTTTTTTAATGTAAAAAGTTCAGAAGACCGTAAAATTTTTTCTAAACAATACTAGCCAATACATTAAACAACATATTTGCAAAGTTTTAACTGTTTTAGTCAAGAATTGTTTGTGTAAGAGTGCTAAAACGTATGGATTATACATTGACAAAAGCAAGCAGAGGTGTTTTTTAATGTAAAAAGTTCAGAAGACTGTAAAATTTTTTCTAAACAATTTTAAGCAAAAATAAAAAAAAGCGTGTCGTAGCCAATACATAAAAACAACATGTTTGCAAAGTTTTAAACTGTTTTAGTCAAGAATTGTTTGTGTAAGAGTGCTAAAACGTATGGATTATACATTGTCGAAAGCAAGCATAGGTGTTTTTTAATGTAAAAAGTTCAGAAGACCGTAAAATTTTTCTAAACAATTTTAAGAAAAAATAAAAAAAGCGTGTCGTAGCCAATACATTAAACAACATATTTGCAAAGTTTTAACTGTTTTAGTCAAGAATTGTTTGTGTAAGAGTGCTAAAACGTATGGATTATACATTGACGAAAGCAAGCATAGGTGTTTTTTAATGTAAAAAGTTCAGAAGACTGTAAAATTTTTTCTAAACAATTTTAAGCAAAAATAAAAAAAGCGTGTCGTAGCCAATACATTAAACAACATATTTGCAAAGTTTTAACTGTTAAGTCAAGAATTGTATGTGTAAGAGTGCTAAAACGTATGGATTATACATTGACTAGTAAAAAGTTCAGAAGACTTTAAAATTTTTTCTAAACAATATTAAGCAAAATAAAAAAAGCGTGTCGTAGCTAATACATTAAACAACATATTTGCAAAGTTTTTAACTGTTTTAGTCAAGAATTGTATGTGTAAGAGTGCTAAAACGTATGGATTATACATTAACTAGTAAAAAGTTCAGAAGACTGTAAAATTTTTTCTAAACAATTTTAAGCAAAAATAAAAAAAAGCGTGTCGTAGCTAATACATTAAACAACATATTTGCAAAGTTTTAAATGTTTTAGTCAAGAATTGTATGTGTAAGAGTGCTAAAACGTATGGATTATACATTGACTAGTAAAAAGTTCAGAAGACTGTAAAATTTTTTCTAAACAATTTTAAGCAAAAATAAAAAAAAGCGTGTCGTAGCCAATACATTAAACAACATATTTGCAAAGTTTTCACTGTTTTAGTCAAGGATTGTTTGTGTAAGAGTGCTAAAACGTATGGATTATACATTGACGAAAGCAAGCATAGGTGTTTTTTAATGTAAAAAGTTCAGAAGACTGTAAAATTTTTTTCTAAACAATTTTAAGAAAAAATAAAAAAAGCGTGTCGTAGCCAATACATTAAACAACATATTTGCAAAGTTTTAACTGTTTTAGTCAAGAATTGTTTGTGTAAGAGTGCTAAAACGTATGGATTATACATTGACTAGTAAAAAGTTCAAAAGACTGTAAATTTTTTCTAAACAATTTTAAGCAAAAATAAAAAAAGCGTGTCGTAGCCAATACATTAAACAACATATTTGCAAAGTTTTAACTGTTTTAGTCAAGAATTGTTTGTGTAAGAGTGCTAAGACGTATGGATTTATACATTGACGAAAGCAAGCATAGGTGTTTTTTAATGTAAAAAGTTCAGAAGACCGTAAAATTTTTCTAAACAATTTTAAGCAAAAATAATAAAAGTGTGTCGTAGCCAATACATTAAACAACATATTTGCAAAGTTTTAACTGTTATAGTCAAGAATTGTTTGTGTAAGAGTGCTAAAACGTATGGATTATACATTGACTAGTAAAAAGTTCAGAAGACTGTAAAATTTTTTCTAAACATTTTAAGCTAAAATAAAAAAAGCGTGTCGTAGCCAATACATTAAACAACATATTTGCAAAGTTTTAACTGTTTTAGTCAAGAATTGTTTGTGTAAGAGTGCTAAAACGTATGGATTATACATTGACTAGTAAAAAGTTGAGAAGACTGTAAAATTATTTCTCAATAATTTTAAGCAAAAATAAAAAAAGCGTGTCGTAGCCAATACATTAAACAACATATTTGCAAAGTTTTAACTGTTTTAGTCAAGAATTAATTGTGTAAGAGTGCTAAAACGTATGGATTATACATTGACGAAAGCAAGCATAGGTGTTTTTTAATGTAAAAAGTTCAGAAGACTGTAAAATTTTTTCTAAACATTTTAAGCAAAAATAAAAAAAAGCGTGTCGTAGCCAATACATTAAACAACATATTTGCAAAGTTTTAACTGTTTTAGTCAAGAATTGTTTGTGTAAGAGTTCTAAAACGTATGGATTATACATTGACTAGTAAAAAGTTCAGAAGACTGTAAAATTTTTTCTGAACGATTTTAAACAAAAATAAAAAAAGCGTGTCGTAGCCAATACATTAAACAACATATTTGCAAAGTTTTAACTGTTTTAGTCAAGAATTGCTTGTGTAAGAGTGCTAAAACGTATGGATTATACATTGACTAGTAAAAAGTTCAGAAGACTGTAAAATTTTTTCTAAACAATTTTAAGCAAAAATAAAAAAAGCGTGTCGTAGCCAATACATTAAACAACATATTTGCAAAGTTTTAACTGTTTTAGTCAAGAATTGTTTGTGTAAGAGTGCTAAAATGTATGGATTATACATTGACGAAAGCAAGCATAGGTGTTTTTTAATGTAAAAAAGTCAGAAGACCGTAAAATTTTATCTAAACAATTTTAAGCAAAAATAAAAAAAGCGTGTCGTAGCCAATACATTAAACAACAAATTTGCAAAGTTTTAACTGTTTTAGGTCAAGAATTGTTTGTGTAAGAGTGCTAAAACGTATGGATTATACATTGACGAAAGCAAGCATAGGTGTTTTTTAATGTAAAAAGTTCAGAAGACCGTAAAATTATTTCTAAACAATTTAAACAAAAATAAAAAAAAGCGTGTCGTAGCCAATACATTAAACAACATATTTGCAAAGTTTTAACTGTTTTAGTCAAGAATTGTTTGTGTAAAAGTGCTAAAAACGTCTGGATTATACATTGACTAGTAAAAAGTTCAGAAGACTGTAAAACTTTTTCTAAACAATTTTAAGCAAAAATAAAAAAAGCATGTCGTAGCCAATACATTAAACAACATATTTGCAAAGTTTTAACTGTTTTAGTCAAGAATTGTTTGTGTAAGAGTGCTAAAACGTATGGATTATACATTGACTAGTAAAAAGTTCAGAAGACTGTAAAATTTTTTCTAAACAATTTAAGCAAAAATAAAAAAAGCGTGTCGTAGCCAATACATTAAACAACATATTTGCAAAGTTTTAACTGTTTTAGTCAAGAATTGTTTGTGTAAGAGTGCTAAAACGTATGGATTATACATTGACGAAAGCAAGCATAGGTGTTTTTTTAATGTAATTAGTTTAGAAGACCGTAAAAAATTTTTCTAAACAATTTTAAGCAAAAATAAAAAAAAGTGTGTCGTAGCCAATACATTAAACAACATATTTGCAAAGTTTTAACTGTTTTAGTCAAGAATTGTTTGTGTAAGAGTGCTAAAACGTATGGATTATACATTGACTAGTAAAAAGTTCAGAAGACTGTAAAATTTTTTATAAACAATATTAAGCAAAAATAAAAAAAGCGTGTCGTAGCCAATACATTAAACAACATATTTGCAAAGTTTTAACTGTTTTAGTCAAGAATTGTTTGTGTAAGAGTGCTAAAACGTATGGATTATACATAGACGAAAGCAAGCATAGGTGTTTTTTAATGTAATTAGTTAGAAGACCGTAAAAATTTTCTAAACAATTTTAAGCAAAAATAAAAAAAGTGTGTCGTAGCCAATACATTAAACAACATATTTGCAAAGTTTTAACTGTTTTAGTCAAGAATTGTTTGTGTAAGAGTGCTAAAACGTATGGATTATACATTGACTAGTAAAAAGTTCAGAAGACCGTAAAATTTTTTCTAAACAATTTTAAGCAAAAATAAAAAAAGTGTGTCGTAGCCAATACATTAAACAACATATTTGCAAAGTTTTAACTGTTTTAGTCAAGAATTGTTTGTGTAAGAGTGCTAAAACGTATAGATTATACATTGACTAGTAAAAAGTTCAGAAGACTGTAAAATTTTTTATAAACAATATTAAGCAAAAATAAAAAAAAGCGTGTCGTAGCCAATACATTAAACAACATATTTGCAAAGTTTTAAATGTTTTAGTCAAGAATTGTATGTGTAAGAGTGCTAAAACGTATGGATTATACATTGACTAGTAAAAAGTTCAGAAGACTGTAAAATTTTTTCTAAACAATTTTAAGCTAAAATAAAAAAAGCGTGTCGTAGCCAATACATTAAACAACAAATTTGCAAAGTTTTAACTGTTTTAGTCAAGAATTGTTTGTGTAAGAGTGCTAAAACGTATGGATTATACATTGACGAAAGCAAGCATAGGTGTTTTTTAATGTAAAAAGTTCAGAAGACCGTAAAATTATTTCTAAACAATTTTAAACAAAAATAAAAAAAGCGTGTCGTAGCCAATACATTAAACAACATATTTGCAAAGTTTTAACTGTTTTAGTCAAGAATTGTTTGTGTAAAAGTGCTAAAACGTATGGATTATACATTGACTAGTAAAAAGTTCAGAAGACTGTAAAACTTTTTCTAAACAATTTTAAAGCAAAAATAAAAAAAGCGTGTCGTAGCCAATACATTAAACAACATATTTGCAAAGTTTTAACTGTTTTAGTCAAGAATTGTTTGTGTAAGAGTGCTAAAACGTATGGATTATACATTGACTAGTAAAAAGTTCAGAAGACTGTAAAATTTTTTCTAAACAATTTTAAGCAAAAATAAAAAAAGCGTGTCGTAGCCAATACATTAAACAACATATTTGCAAAGTTTTAACTGTTTTAGTCAAGAATTGTTTGTGTAAGAGTGCTAAAACGTATGGATTATACATTGACGAAAGCAAGCATAGGTGTTTTTTAATGTAATTAGTTTAGAAGACCGTAAAAATTTTTCTAAACAATTTTAAGCAAAAATAAAAAAAAGTGTGTCGTAGCCAATACATTAAACAACATATTTGCAAAGTTTTAACTGTTTTAGTCAAGAATTGTTTGTGTAAGAGTGCTAAAACGTATGGATTATAACATTGACTAGTAAAAAGTTCAGAAGACTGTAAAATTTTTTATAAACAATATTAAGCAAAAATAAAAAAAGCGTGTCGTAGCCAATACATTAAACAACATATTTGCAAAGTTTTAACTGTTTTAGTCAAGAATTGTTTGTGTAAGAGTGCTAAAACGTATGGATTATACATAGACGAAAGCAAGCATAGGTGTTTTTTAATGTAATTAGTTTAGAAGACCGTAAAAATTTTTCTAAACAATTTTAAAGCAAAAATAAAAAAAGTGTGTCGTAGCCAATACATTAAACAACATATTTGCAAAGTTTTAAACTGTTTTAGTCAAGAATTGTTTGTGTAAGAGTGCTAAAACGTATGGATTATACATTGACTAGTAAAAAGTTCAGAAGACCGTAAAATTTTTTCTAAACAATTTTAAGCAAAAATAAAAAAAGTGTGTCGTAGCCAATACATTAAACAACATATTTGCAAAGTTTTAACTGTTTTAGTCAAGAATTGTTTGTGTAAGAGTGCTAAAACGTATAGATTATACATTGACTAGTAAAAAGTTCAGAAGACTGTAAAATTTTTTATAAACAATGTTAAGCAAAAATAAAAAAAGCGTGTCGTAGCCAATACATTAAACAACATATTTGCAAAGTTTTAAATGTTTAGTCAAGAATTGTATGTGTAAGAGTGCTAAAACGTATGGATTATACATTGACTAGTAAAAAGTTCAGAAGACTGTAAAATTTTTTCTAAACAATTTTAAGCTAAAATAAAAAAAGCGTGTCGTAGCCAATACATTTAAACAACAAATTTGCAAAGTTTTAACTGTTTTAGTCAAGAATTGTTTGTGTAAGAGTGCTAAAACGTATGGATTATACATTGAACGAAAGCAAGCATAGGTGTTTTTAATGTAAAAAGTTCAGAAGACCGTAAAATTATTTCTAAACAATTTAAACAAAAATAAAAAAAGCGTGTCGTAGCCAATACATTAAACAACATATTTGCAAAGTTTTAACTGTTTTAGTCAAGAATTGTTTGTGTAAAAGTGCTAAAACGTATGGATTATACATTGACTAGTAAAAAGTTCAGAAGACTGTAAAACTTTTTCTAAACAATTTTAAGCAAAAATAAAAAAAGCGTGTCGTAGCCAATACATTAAACAACATATTTGCAAAGTTTTAACTGTTTTAGTCAAGAATTGTTTGTGTAAGAGTGCTAAAACGTATGGATTATACATTGACTAGTAAAAAGTTCAGAAGACTGTAAAATTTTTTCTAAACAATTTTAAGCAAAAATAAAAAAAGCGTGTCGTAGCCAATACATTAAACAACATATTTGCAAAGTTTTAACTGTTTTAGTCAAGAATTGTTTGTGTAAGAGTGCTAAAACGTATGGATTATACATTGACGAAAGCAAGTATAGGTGTTTTTTAATGTAATTAGTTTAGAAGACCGTAAAAATTTTTCTAAACAATTTTAAGCAAAAATAAAAAAAATTGTGTCGTAGCCAATACATTAAACAACATATTTGCAAAGTTTTAACTGTTTTAGTCAAGAATTGTTTGTGTAAGAGTGCTAAAACGTATGGATTATACATTGACTAGTAAAAAGTTCAGAAGACTGTAAAATTTTTTATAAACAATATTAAGCAAAAATAAAAAAAGCGTGTCGTAGCCAATACATTAAACAACATATTTGCAAAGTTTTAACTGTTTTAGTCAAGAATTGTTTGTGTAAGAGTGCTAAAATGTATGGATTATACATTGACGAAAGCAAGCATAGGTGTTTTTTAATGTAATTAGTTTAGAAGACCGTAAAAATTTTTCTAAACAATTTTAAGCAAAAATAAAAAAAGTGTGTCGTAGCCAATACATTAAACAACATATTTGCAAAGTTTTAACTGTTTTAGTCAAGAATTGTTTGTGTAAGAGTGCTAAAACGTATGGATTATACATTGACTAGTAAAAAGTTCAGAAGACCGTAAAATTTTTTCTAAACAATTTTAAGCAAAAATAAAAAAAGTGTGTCGTAGCCAATACATTAAACAACATATTTGCAAAGTTTTAACTGTTTTAGTCAAGAATTGTTTGTGTAAGAGTGCTAAAACGTATAGATTATACATTGACTAGTAAAAAGTTCAGAAGACTGTAAAATTTTTTATAAACAATATTAAGCAAAAATAAAAAAAGCGTGTCGTAGCCAATACATTAAACAACATATTTGCAAAGTTTTAAATGTTTTAGTCAAAAATTGTATGTGTAAGAGTGCTAAAACGTATGGATTATACATTGACTAGTAAAAAGTTCAGAAGACTGTAAAATTTTTTCTAAACAATTTTAAGCAAAAATAAAAAAAGCGTGTCGTAGCCAATACATTAAACAACATATTTGCAAAGTTTTCACTGTTTTAGTCAAGAATTGTTTGTGTAAGAGTGCTAAAACGTATGGATTATACATTGACGAAAGCAAGCATAGGTGTTTTTTAATGTAAAAAGTTCAGAAGACTGTAAAATTTTTTCTAAACAATTTTAAGAAAAAATAAAAAAAGCGTGTCGTAGCCAATACATTAAACAACATATTTGCAAAGTTTTAACTGTTTTAGTCAAGAATTGTTTGTGTAAGAGTGCTAAAACGTATGGATTATACATTGACTAGTAAAAAGTTCAAAAGACTGTAAAATTTTTTCTAAACAATTTTAAGCAAAAATAAAAAAAGCGTGTCGTAGCCAATACATTAAACAACATATTTGCAAAGTTTTAACTGTTTTAGTCAAGAATTGTTTGTGTAAGAGTGCTAAGACGTATGGATTATACATTGACGAAAGCAAGCATAGGTGTTTTTTAATGTAAAAAGTTCAGAAGACCGTAAAATTTTTTCTAAACAATTTTAAGCAAAAATAATAAAAGTGTGTCGTAGCCAATACATTAAACAACATATTTGCAAAGTTTTAAACTGTTATAGTCAAGAATTGTTTGTGTAAGAGTGCTAAAACGTATGGATTATACATTGACTAGTAAAAAGTTCAGAAGACTGTAAAATTTTTTCTAAACAATTTTAAGCTAAAATAAAAAAAGCGTGTCGTAGCCAATACATTAAACAACATATTTGCAAAGTTTTAACTGTTTTAGTCAAGAATTGTTTGTGTAAGAGTGCTAAAACGTATGGATTATACATTGACTAGTAAAAAGTTGAGAAGACTGTAAAATTTTTTCTCAATAATTTTAAGCAAAAATAAAAAAGCGTGTCGTAGCCAATACATTAAACAACATATTTGCAAAGTTTTAACTGTTTTAGTCAAGAATTAATTGTGTAAGAGTGCTAAAACGTATGGATTATACATTGACGAAAGCAAGCATAGGTGTTTTTTAATGTAAAAAGTTCAGAAGACTGTAAAATTTTTTCTAAACAATTTTAAGCAAAAATAAAAAAAGCGTGTCGTAGCCAATACATTAAACAACATATTTGCAAAGTTTTAACTGTTTTAGTCAAGAATTGTTTGTGTAAGAGTTCTAAAACGTATGGATTATACATTGACTAGTAAAAAGTTCAGAAGACTGTAAAATTTTTTCTGAACGATTTTAAAACAAAAATAAAAAAAGCGTGTCGTAGCCAATACATTAAACAACATATTTGCAAAGTTTTAACTGTTTTAGTCAAGAATTGCTTGTGTAAGAGTGCTAAAACGTATGGATTATACATTGACTAGTAAAAAGTTCAGAAGACTGTAAAATTTTTTCTAAACAATTTTAAGCAAAAATAAAAAAAGCGTGTCGTAGCCAATACATTAAACAACATATTTGCAAAGTTTTAACTGTTTTAGTCAAGAATTGTTTGTGTAAGAGTGCTAAAATGTATGGATTATACATTGACGAAAGCAAGCATAGGTGTTTTTTAATGTAAAAAGTTCAGAAGACCGTAAAATTTTATCTAAACAATTTTAAGCAAAAATAAAAAAAGCGTGTCGTAGCCAATACATTAAACAACAAATTTGCAAAGTTTTAACTGTTTTAGTCAAGAATTGTTTGTGTAAGAGTGCTAAAACGTATGGATTATACATTGACGAAAGCAAGCATAGGTGTTTTTTAATGTAAAAAGTTTCAGAAGACCGTAAAATTATTTCTAAACAATTTTAAACAAAAATAAAAAAAGCGTGTCGTAGCCAATACATTAAACAACATATTTGCAAAGTTTTAACTGTTTTAGTCAAGAATTGTTTGTGTAAAAGTGCTAAAACGTATGGATTATACATTGACTAGTAAAAAGTTCAGAAGACTGTAAAACTTTTTCTAAACAATTTTAAGCAAAAATAAAAAAAAGCGTGTCGTAGCCAATACATTAAACAACATATTTGCAAAGTTTTAACTGTTTTAGTCAAGAATTGTTTGTGTAAGAGTGCTAAAACGTATGGATTATACATTGACTAGTAAAAAGTTCAGAAGACTGTAAAATTTTTTCTAAACAATTTTAAGCAAAAATAAAAAAAGCGTGTCGTAGCCAATACATTAAACAACATATTTGCAAAGTTTTAACTGTTTTAGTCAAGAATTGTTTGTGTAAGAGTGCTAAAACGTATGGATTATACATTGACGAAAGCAAGCATAGGTGTTTTTTAATGTAATTAGTTTAGAAGACCGTAAAAATTTTTCTAAACAATTTTAAGCAAAAATAAAAAAAGTGTGTCGTAGCCAATACATTAAACAACATATTTGCAAAGTTTTAACTGTTTTAGTCAAGAATTGTTTGTGTAAGAGTGCTAAAACGTATGGATTATACATTGACTAGTAAAAAGTTCAGAAGACTGTGAAATTTTTTATAAACAATATTAAGCAAAAATAAAAAAAGCGTGTCGTAGCCAATACATTAAACAACATATTTGCAAAGTTTTAACTGTTTTAGTCAAGAATTGTTTGTGTGAGAGTGCTAAAAACGTATAGATTATACATTGACTAGTAAAAAGTTCAGAAGACTGTAAAATTTTTTATAAACAATATTAAGCAAAAATAAAAAAAGCGTGTCGTAGCCAATACATTAAACAACATATTTACAAAGTTTTAACTGTTTTAGTCAAGAATTGTTTGTGTAAGAGTGCTAAAACGTATGGATTATACATTGACGAAAGCAAGCATAGGTGTTTTTTAATGTAATTAATTTAGAAGACCGTAAAAATTTTTCTAAACAATTTTAAGCAAAAATAAAAAAAGTGTGTCGTAGCCAATACATTAAACAACATATTTGCAAAGTTTTAACTGTTTTAGTCAAGAATTGTTTGTGTAAGAGTGCTAAAACGTATGGATTATACATTGACTAGTAAAAAGTTCAGAAGACCGTAAAATTTTTTCTAAACAATTTTAAGCAAAAATAAAAAAAGTGTGTCGTAGCCAATACATTAAACAACATATTTGCAAAGTTTTAACTGTTTTAGTCAAGAATTGTTTGTGTAAGAGTGCTAAAACGTATAGATTATACATTGACTAGTAAAAAGTTCAGAAGACTGTAAAATTTTTTATAAACAATATTAAGCAAAAATAAAAAAAGCGTGTCGTAGCCAATACATTAAACAACATATTTGCAAAGTTTTAACTGTTTTAGTCAAGAATTGTTTGTGTAAGAGTGCTAAAACGTATGGATTATACATTGACTAGTAAAAAGTTCAGAAGACTGTAAAATTTTTTCTAAACAATTTTTAAGCAAAAATAAAAAAAGCGTGTCGTAGCCAATAAATTAAACAACATATTTGCAAAGTTTTAAACTGTTTTAGTCAAGAATTGTTTGTGTAAGAGTGCTAAAACGTATGGATTATACATTGACGAAAGCAAGCATAGGTGTTTTTTAATGTAAAAAGTTCAGAAGACCGTAAAATTTTTTTCTAAACAATTTTAAGCAAAAATAAAAAAAGCGTGTCGTAGCCAATACATTAAACAACATATTTGCAAAGTTTTAACTGTTATAGTCAAGAATTGTTTGTGTAAGAGTGCTAAAACGTATGGATTATACATTGACTAGTAAAAAATTGAGAAGACTGTAAAATTTTTTCTAAACAATTATAAGTAAAAATAAAAAAGCTCGTCGTAGCCAATACATTAAACAACATATTTGCAAAGTTTTAAACTGTTTTAGTCAAGAATTGTTTGCGTAAGAGTGCTAAAACGTATGGATATACATTGACGAAAGCAAGCATAGGTGTTTTTTAATGTAAAAAGTTCAGAAGAACGTAAAATTTTTTCTAAACAATTTTAAGCAAAAATAAAAAAAGCGTGTCGTAGCCAATAAATTAAACAACATATTTGCAAAGTTTTAACTGTTTTAGTCAAGAATTGTTTGTGTAAGAGTGCTAAAACGTATGGATTATACATTGACGAAAGCAAGCATAGGTGTTTTTTAATGTAAAAAGTTCAGAAGACTGTAAAATTTTTTCTAAACAATTTTAAGCAAAAATAAAAAAAGCTTGTCGTAGCCAATACATTAAACAACATATTTGCAAAGTTTTAACTGTTTTAGTCAAGAATTGTTTGTGTAAGAGTGCTAAAACGTATGGATTATACATTGACTAGTAAAAAGTTCAGAAGACTGTAAAATTTTTTCTAAACAATTTTAAGCAAAAATAAAAAAAGCGTGTCGTAGCCAATACATTAAACAACATATTTGCAAAGTTTTAACAGTTTTAGTCAAGAATTGTTTGTGTAAGAGTGCTAAAACGTATGGATTATACATTAACTAGTAAAAAGTTAAGAAGACTGTAAAATTTTTTCTAAACAATTTTAATCAAAAATAAAAAAAAGCGTGTCGTAGCCAATACATTAAACAACATATTTGCAAAGTTTTAACTGTTTTAGTCAAGAATTGTTTGTGTAAGAGTGCTAAAACGTATGGATTATACATTGACGAAAGCAAGCAAAAGTGTTTTTTAATGTAAAAAGTTCAGAAGACCGTAAATTTTTTTTCTAAACAATTTTAAGCAAAAATAAAAAAAGCGTGTCGTAGCCAATACATTAAACAACATATTTGCAAAGTTTTAACTGTTTTAGTCAAGAATTGTTTGTGTAAGAGTGCTAAAACGTATGGATTATACATTGACTAGTAAAAAGTTCAGAAGACTGTAAATTTTTTCTAAACAATTTTAAGCAAAAATAAAATAAGCGTGTCGTAGCAAATACATTATACAACATATTTGCAAAGTTTAAACTGTTTTAGTCAAGAATTGTTTGTGTAAGAGTGCTAAAACGTATGGATTATACATTGACGAAAGCAAGCATAGGTGTTTTTTAATGTAAAAAGTTCAGAAGACCGTAAAATTTTTTCTAAACAATTTTAAGCAAAAATAAAAAAAGCGTG
Source organism: Thalia democratica (assembly GCF_965202585.1). Lineage (NCBI taxonomy): Eukaryota > Metazoa > Chordata > Thaliacea > Salpida > Salpidae > Thalia > Thalia democratica. The sequence goes on from NW_028139717.1 coordinate 14,482, forward strand.
TCGTAGCCAATACATTAAACAACATATTTGCAAAGTTTTAACTGTTTTAGTCAAGAATTGTTTGTGTAAGAGTGCTAAAACGTATGGATTATACATTGACGAAAGCAAGCATAGGTGTTTTTTAATGTAAAAAGTTCAGAAGACCGTAAATATTTATCTAAACAATTTTAAGCAAAAATAAAAAAAGCGTGTCGTAGCCAATACATTAAACAACATATTTGCAAAGTTTTAACTGTTTTAGTCAAGAATTGTTTGTGTAAGAGTGCTAAAAAGTATGGATTATACATTGACTAGTAAAAAGTTCTGGTGACTGTAAAAATTTTTCTAAACAATTTTAAGCTAAAATAATAAAAGCGTGTCGTAGCTAATACATTAAACAACATATTTGCAAAGTTTTAACTGTTTTAGTCAAGAATTGTTTGTGTAAGAGTGCTATAACGTATGGATTGTACATTGACTAGTAAAAATTCAGAAGACTGTAAAATTTTTTCTAAACAATTTTAAGCAAAAATAAAAAAAGCGTGTCGTAGCTAATACATTAAACAACATATTTGCAAAGTTTTAACTGTTTTAGTCAAGAATTGTTTGTGTAAGAGTGCTAAAACGTATGGATTATACATTGACTAGTAAAAAGTTCAGAAGACTGTAAAATTTTTTCTAAACAATTTTAAGCAAAAATAAAAAAAGTGTGTCGTAGCCAATACATTAAACAACATATTTGCAAAGTTTTAACTGTTTTAGTCAAGAATTGTTTGTGTAAGAGTGCTAAAACGTATGGATTATACATTGACTAGTAAAAAGTTCAGAAGACCGTAAAATTTTTTCTAAACAATTTTAAGCAAAAATAAAAAAAAGCGTGTCGTAGCCAATACATTAAACAACATATTTGCAAAGTTTTAACTGTTTTAGTCAAGAATTGTTTGTGTAAGAGTGCTAAAACGTATGGATTATACATTGACGAAAGCAAGCATAGGTGTTTTTTAATGTAAAAAGTTCAGAAGACTGTAAAATTTTTTTCTAAACAATTTTAAGCAAAAATAAAAAAAGCTTGTCGTAGCCAATACATTAAACAACATATTTGCAAAGTTTTAACTGTTTTAGTCAAGAATTGTTTGTGTAAGAGTGCTAAAACGTATGGATTATACATTGACGAAAGCAAGCATAGGTGTTTTTTAATGTAAAAAGTTCAGAAGACTGTAAAATTTTTCTAAACAATTTTAAGCAAAAATAAAAAAAGCGTGTCGTAGCCAATACATTAAACAACATATTTGTAAAGTTTTAACTGTTTTAGTCAAGAATTGTTTGTGTAAGAGTGCTAAAACGTATGGATTATACATTGACGAAAGCAAGCATAGGTGTTTTTTTAAAGTAAAAAGTTCAGAAGACTGTAAAATTTTATCTAAACAATTTTAAGCAAAAATAAAAAAAGCGTGTCGTAGCCAATACATTAAACAACATATTTGCAAAGTTTAAACTTTTTTAGTCAAGAATTGTTTGTGTAAGAGTGCTAAAACGTATGGATTATACATTGACTAGTAAAAAGTTCAGAAGACTAAAAAATTTTTTCTTAACAATTTTAAGCAAAAATAAAAAAAAGCGTGTCGTAGCCAATACATTAAACAACATATTTGCAAAGTTTTAACTGTTTTAGTCATGAATTGTTTGTGTAAGAGTGCTAAAACGTATGGATTATACATTGACTAGTAAAAAGTTCAGAAGACTGTAAAATTTTTTCTAAACAATTTTAAGCAAAAATAAAAAAAAGCGTGTCGTAGCCAATACATTAAACAACATATTTGCAAAGTTTTAACTGTTTTAGTCATGAATTCTTTGTGTAAGAGTGCTAAAACGTATAGATTATACATTGACTAGTAAAAAGTTCAGAAGACTGTAAATATTTTTCTAAACAATTTTAAGCAAAAATAAAAAAAGCGTGTCGTAGCCAATACATTAAACAACATATTTGCAAAGTTTTAACTGTTTTAGTCATGAATTGTTTGTGTAAGAGTGCTAAAACGTATGGATTATACATTGACTAGTAAAAAGTTCAGAAGACTGTAAAATTTTTTCTAAACAATTTTAAGCAAAAATAAAAAAAGCGTGTCGTAGCCAATACATTAAACAACATATTTGCAGAGTTTTAACTGTTTTAGTCATGAATTCTTTGTGTAAGAGTGCTAAAACGTATGGATTATACATTGACTAGTAAAAAGTTCAGAAGACTAAAAAATTTTTTCTTAACAATTTTAAGCAAAAATAAAAAAAAACGTGTCGTAGCCAATACATTAAACAACATATTTGCAAAGTTTTAACTGTTTTAGTCATGAATTGTTTGTGTAAGAGTGCTAAAACGTATAGATTATAGAGTGCTAAAACGTATAGATTATACATTGACTAGTAAAAAGTTCAGAAGACTGTAAATATTTTTCTAAACATTTTTAAGCAAAAATAAAAAAAGCGTGTCGTAGCCAATACATTAAACAACATATTTGCAAAGTTTTAACTGTTTTAGTCACGAATTGTTTGTGTAAGAGTGCTAAAACGTATGGATTATACATTGACTAGTAAAAAGTTCAGAAGACTGTAAAATTTTTTCTAAACAATTTTAAGCAAAAATAAAAAAAGCGTGTCGTAGCCAATACATTAAACAACATATTTGCAAAGTTTTAACTGTTTTAGTCAAGAATTGTTTGTGTAAGAGTGCTAAAGTGTATGGATTATACATTGACTAGTAAAAAGTTCATAAGACTGTAAAATTTTTTTCTAAACAATTTTAAGCTAAAATAAAAAAAGCATGTCGTAGCCAATACATTAACCAACATATTTGCAAAGTTTTAACTGTTTTAGTCAAGAATTGTTTGTGTAAGAGTGCTAAAACGTATGGATTATACATTGACGAAAGCAAGCATAGGTGTTTTTTAATGTAAAAGTTCAGAAGACCGTAAAATTTTTTCTAAACAATTTTAAGCAAAAATTAAAATAGCGTGTCGTAGCCAATACATTAAACAACATTTTTGCAAAGTTTTAACTGCTTTAGTCAAGAATTGTTTGTGTAAGAGTGCTAAAACGTATGGATTATACATTGACGAAAGCAAGCATAGGTTTTTTTTAATGTAAAAAGTTCAGAAGACTGTAAAATTTTTTCTAAACAATTTTAAGCAAAAATAAAAAAAAGCGTGTCGTAGCCAATACATTAAACAACATATTTGCAAAGTTTTAACTGTTTTAGTCAAGAATTGTTTGTGTAAGAGTGCTAAAACGTATGGATTATACATTGACTAGTAAAAAGTTCAGAAGACTGCTGTAACATTTTTTCTAAACATTTTTAAGCAAAAATAAAAAAAGCGTGTCGTAGCCAATACATTAAACAACATATTTGCAAAGTTTTAACTGTTTTAGTCAAGAATTGTTTGTGTAAGAGTGCTAAAACGTATGGATTATACATTGACTAGTAAAAAGTTCAGAAGACTGCAAAATTTTTTCTAAACAGTTTTAAGCAAAAATAAAAAAAGCGTGTCGTAGCCAATACATTAAACAACATATTTGCAAAGTTTTAACTGTTTTAGTCAAGATTTGTTTGTGTAAGAGTGCTAAAACGTATGGATTATACATTGACGAAAGCAAGCATAGGTGTTTTTTAATGTAAAAAGTTCAGAAGACCGTAAAATTTTTTCTAAACAATTTTAAACAAAAATAAAAAAAGCGTGTCGTAGCCAATACATTAAACAACATATTTGCTAAGTTTTAACTGTTTTAGTCAAGAATTGTTTGTGTAAGAGTGCTAAAACGTATGGATTATACATTGACGAAAGCAAGCATAGGTGTTTTTTAATGTAAAAATTTCAGAAGACCGTAAAATTTTTTCTAAACAATTTTAAGCAAAAATAAAAAAAGCGTGTCGTAGCCAATACATTAAACAACATATTTGCAAAGTTTTAACTGTTTTAGTCAAGAATTGTTTGTGTAAGAGTGCTAAAACGTATGGATTATACATTGACTAGTAAAAAGTTCAGAAGACTGTAAAATTTTTTCTAAACATTTTTAAGCAAAAATAAAAAAGCGTGTCGTAGCCAATACATTAAACAACATATTTGCAAAGTTTTAACTGTTTTAGTCAAGAATTGTTTGTGTAAGAGTGCTAAAACGTATGGATTATACATTGACTAGTAAAAAGTTCAGAAGACTGTAAAATTTTTTCTAAACAGTTTTAAGCAAAAATAAAAAAAGCGTGTCGTAGCCAATACATTAAACAACATATTTGCAAAGTTTTAACTGTTTTAGTCAAGAATTGTTTGTGTAAGAGTGCTAAAACGTATGGATTATACATTGACGAAAGCAAGCATAGGTGTTTTTTAATGTAAAAAGTTCAGAAGACCGTAAAATTTTTTCTAAACAATTTTAAGCAAAAATAAAAAAAGCGTGTCGTAGCCAATACATTAAACAACATATTTGCTAAGTTTTAACTGTTTTAGTCAAGAATTGTTTGTGTAAGAGTGCTAAAACGTATGGATTATACATTGACGAAAGCAAGCATAGGTGTTTTTTAATGTAAAAATTTCAGAAGACCGTAAAATTTTTTCTAAACAATTTTAAGCAAAAATAAAAAAAGCGTGTCGTAGCCAATACATTAAACAACATATTTGCAAAGTTTTAACTGTTTTAGTCAAGAATTGTTTGTGTAAGATTGCTAAAACGTATGGATTATACATTGACGAAAGCAAGCATAGGTGTTTTTAAATGTAAAAAGTTCAGAAGACTGTAAAATTTTTTCTAAATAATTTTAAGCAAAAATAAAAAAAGGCTGTCGTAGCCAATACATTAAACAACATATTTGCAAAGTTTTAACTGTTTTAGTCAAGAATTGTTTGTGTAAGAGTGCTAAAACGTATGGATTATACATTGACGAAAGCAAGCATAGGTGTTTTTTAAAATAAAAAGTTCAGAAGACTGTAAAATTTTTTCTAAACAATTTTAAGCAAAAATAAAAAAAGCTTGTCGTAGCCAATACATTAAACAACATATTTGCAAAGTTTAAACTTTTTTAGTCAAGAATTGTTTGTGTAAGAGTGCTAAAACGTATGGATTATACATTGACTAGTAAAAAGTTCAGAAGACTAAAAAATTTTTCTTAACAATTTTAAGCAAAAATAAAAAAAGCGTGTCGTAGCCAATACATTAAACAACATAATTGCAAAGTTTTAACTGTTTTAGTCATGAATTCTTTGTGTAAGAGTGCTAAAACGTATAGATTATACATTGACTAGTAAAAAGTTCAGAAGACTGTAAATATTTTTCTAAACAATTTTTAAGCAAAAATAAAAAAAGCGTGTCGTAGCCAATACATTAAACAACATATTTGCAAAGCTTTAACTGTTTTAGTCAAGAATTGTTTGTGTGAGAGTGCTAAAACGTATGGATTATACATAGACTAGTAAAAAGTTCAGAAGACTGTAAAATTTTTTCTAAACATTTTTAAGAAAAAATAAAAAAAGCGTGTTGTAGCCAATACATTAAACAACATATTTGCAAAGTTTTAACTGTTTTAGTCAAGAATTGTTATTGTAAGAGTGCTAAAACGTATGGATTATACATTGACGAAAGCAAGCATAGGTGTTTTTTAATGTAAAAAGTTCAGAAGACCGTAAAATTTTTTCTAAACAATTTTAAGCAAAAATAAAAAAAGCGTGTCGTAGCCAATACATTAAACAACATATTTGCAAAGTTTTAACTGTTTAAGTCAAGAATTGTTTGTGTAAGAGTGCTAAAACGTATGGATTATACATTGACGAAAGCAAGCATAGGTGTTTTTTAATGCAAAAAGTTCAGAAGACTGTAAAATTTTTTTCTAAACAATTTTAAGCAAAAATAAAAAAAGTGTGTCGTAGCCAATACATTAAACAACATATTTGCAAAGTTTTAACTGTTTTAGTCAAGAATTGTTTGTGTAAGAGTGCTAAAACGTATGGATTATACATTGACTAGTAAAAATTTCAGAAGACCGTAAAATTTTTTCTAAACAATTTTAAGCAAAAATAAAAAAAGCATGTCGTAGCCAATACATTAAACAACATATTTGCAAAGTTTTAACTGTTTTAGTCAAGAATTGTTTGTGTAAGAGTGCTAAAACGTATGGATTATACATTGACTAGTAAAAAGTTCAGAAGACTGTAAAATTTTTTCTAAACAATTTTAAGCAAAAATAAAAAAAAGCGTGTCGTAGCCAATACATTAAACAACATATTTGCAAAGTTTTAACTGTTTTAGTCAAGAATTGTTTGTTTAAGAGTGCTAAAACGTATGGATTACACATTGACTAGTAAAAAGTTCAGAAGACTGTAAAATTTTTTCTAAACAATTTTAAGCAAAAATAAAAAAAGCGTGTCGTAGCCAATACATTATACAACATATTTACAAAGTTTTAACTGCTTTAGTCAAGAATTGTTTGTGTAAGAGTGCTAAAACGTATGGATTATACATTGACTAGTAAAAAGTTCAGAAGACTGTAAAATTTTTTCTAAACAATTTTAAGCAAAAATAAAAAAAGCGTGTCGTTTCCAATACAATAAACAAAATATTTGCAAAGTTTTAACTGTTTTAGTCAAGAATTGTTTATGTAAGAGTGCTAAAACGTATGGATTATACATTGACGAAAGCAAGCATAGGTGTTTTTTAATGTAAAAATTTCAGAAGACTCTAAAATTTTTTCTAAACAATTTTAAGCAAAAATAAAAAAAGTGTGTCGTAGCAAATACATTAATCAACATATTTTTAAAGTTTTAACTGTTTTAGTCAAGAATTGTTTGTGTAAGAGTGCTAAAACGTATGGACTATACATTGACGAAAGCAAGCATAGGTGTTTTTTAATGTAAAAAGTTCAGAAGACTGTAAAATTTTTTCTAAACAATTTTAAGCAAAAATAAAAAAAGCGTGTCGTAGCTAATACATTAAACAACATATTTGCAAAGTTTTAACTGTTTTAGTCAAGAATTGTTTGTGTAAGAGTGCTAAAACGTATGGATTATACATTGACTAGTAAAAAGTTCAGAAGACTAAAAAATTTTTTCTTAACAATTTTAAGCAAAAATAAAAAAAGCGTGTCGTAGCCAATACATTAAACAACATATTTGCAAAGTTTTAACTGTTTTAGTCATGAATTCTTTGTGTAAGAGTGCTAAAACGTATAGATTATACATTGACTAGTAAAAAGTTCAGAAGACTGTAAATATTTTTCTAAACAATTTTAAGCAAAAATAAAAAAAGCGTGTCGTAGCCAATACATTAAACAACATATTTGCAAAGCTTTAACTGTTTTAGTCAAGAATTGTTTGTGTGAGAGTGCTAAAACGTATGGATTATACATTGACTAGTAAAAAGTTCAGAAGACTGTAAAATTTTTTCTAAACATTTTTAAGAAAAAATAAAAAAAGCGTGTTGTAGCCAATACATTAAACAACATATTTGCAAAGTTTTAACTGTTTTAGTCAAGAATTGTTATTGTAAGAGTGCTAAAACGTATGGATTATACATTGACGAAAGCAAGCATAGGTGTTTTTTAATGTAAAAAGTTCAGAAGACCGTAAAATTTTTTCTAAACAATTTTAAGCAAAAATAAAAAAAGCATGTCGTAGCCAATACATTAAACAACATATTTGCAAAGTTTTAACTGTTTTAGTCAAGAATTGTTTGTGTAAGAGTGCTAAAACGTATGGATTATACATTGACGAAAGCAAGCATAGGTGTTTTTTAATGCAAAAAGTTCAGAAGACTGTAAAATTTTTTCTAAACAATTTTAAGCAAAAATAAAAAAAGTGTGTCGTAGCCAATACATTAAACAACATATTTGCAAAGTTTTAACTGTTTTAGTCAAGAATTGTTTGTGTAAGAGTGCTAAAACGTATGGATTATACATTGACTAGTAAAAAGTTCAGAAGACCGTAAAATTTTTTCTAAACAATTTTTAGCAAAAATAAAAAAAGCATGTCGTAGCCAATACATTAAACAACATATTTGCAAAGTTTTAACTGTTTTAGTCAAGAATTGTTTGTGTAAGAGTGCTAAAACGTATGGATTATACATTGACTAGTAAAAAGTTCAGAAGACTGTAAAATTTTTTCTAAACAATTTTAAGCAAAAATAAAAAAAAGCGTGTCGTAGCCAATACATTAAACAACATATTTGCAAAGTTTTAACTGTTTTAGTCAAGAATTGTTTGTTTAAGAGTGCTAAAACGTATGGATTATACATTGACTAGTAAAAAGTTCAGAAGACTGTAAAATTTTTTCTAAACAATTTTAAGCAAAAATAAAAAAAGCGTGTCGTAGCCAATACATTAAACAACATATTTGCAAAGTTTTAACTGCTTTAGTCAAGAATTGTTTGTGTAAGAGTGCTAAAACGTATGGATTATACATTGACTAGTAAAAAGTTCAGAAGACTGTAAAATTTTTTCTAAACAATTTTAAGCAAAAATAAAAAAAGCGTGTCGTTTCCAATACAATAAACAACATATTTGCAAAGTTTTAACTGTTTTAGTCAAGAATTGTTTATGTAAGAGTGCTAAAACGTATGGATTATACATTGACGAAAGCAAGCATAGGTGTTTTTTAATGTAAAAATTTCAGAAGACTGTAAAATTTTTTCTAAACAATTTTAAGCAAAAATAAAAAAAGCGTGTCGTAGCAAATACATTAATCAACATAATTGCAAAGTTTTAACTGTTTTAGTCAAGAATTGTTTGTGTAAGAGTGTTAAAACGTATGGATTATACATTGACGAAAGCAAGCATAGGTGTTTTTTAATGTAAAAAGTTCAGAAGACCGTAAAATCTTTTCTAAACAATTTTAAGCAAAAATTAAAAAAGCGTGTCGTAGCCAATACATTAAACAACATTTTTGCAAAGTTTTAACTGTTTTAGTCAAGAATTGTTTGTGTAAGAGTGCTAAAACGTATGGATTATACATTGACGAAAGCAAGCATAGGTGTTTTTTAATGTAAAAAGTTCAGAAGACTGTAAAATTTTTTCTAAACAATTTTAAGCAAAAATAAAAAAAGCGTGTCGTAGCTAATACATTAAACAACATATTTGCAAAGTTTTAACTGTTTTAGTCAAGAATTGTTTGTGTAAGAGTGCTAAAACGTATGGATTATACATTGACCAAAGCAAGCATAGGTGTTTTTTAATGTAAAAAGTTCAGAAGACTGTAAAATTTTTTCTAAACAATTTTAAGCAAAAATAAAAAAAGCGTTTCGTAGCCAATACATTAAACAACATATTTGCAAAGTTTAAACTTTTTTAGTCAAGAATTGTTTGTGTAAGAGTGCTAAAACGTATGGATTATACATTGACTAGTAAAAAGTTCAGAAGACTAAAAAATTTTTTTGTAACAATTTTAAGCAAAAATAAAAAAAGCGTGTCGTAGCCAATACATTAAACAACATATTTGCAAAGTTTTTACTGTTTTAGTTATGAATTCTTTGTGTAAGAGTGCTAAAACGTATAGATTATACATTGACTAGTAAAAAGTTCAGAAGACTGTAAAATTTTTTCTAAACAATTTTAAGCAAAAATAAAAAAAGCGTGTCGTAGCCAATACATTATACAACATATTTGCAAAGTTTTAACTGTTTTAGTCAAGAATTGTTTATGTAAGAGTGCTAAAACGTATGGATTATACATTGACGAAAGCAAGCATAGGTGTTTTTTAATGTAAAAATTTCAGAAGACTCTAAAATTTTTTCTAAACAATTTTAAGCAAAAATAAAAAAAGCGTGTCGTAGCAAATACATTAATCAACATATTTGCAAAGTTTTAACTGTTTTAGTCAAGAATTGTTTGTGTAAGAGTGTTAAAACGTATGGACTATACATTGACGAAAGCAAGCATAGGTGTTTTTTAATGTAAAAAGTTCAGAAGACCGTAAAATCTTTTCTAAACAATTTTAAGCAAAAATTAAAAAAGCGTGTCGTAGCCAATACATTAAACAACATTTTTGCAAAGTTTTAACTGTTTTAGTCAAGAATTGTTTGTGTAAGAGTGCTAAAACGTATGGATTATACATTGACGAAAGCAAGCATAGGTGTTTTTTAATGTAAAAAGTTCAGAAGACTGTAAAATTTTTTCTAAACAATTTTAAGCAAAAATAAAAAAAGCGTGTCGTAGCTAATACATTAAACAACATATTTGCAAAGTTTTAACTGTTTTAGTCAAGAATTGTTTGTGTAAGAGTGCTAAAACGTATGGATTATACATTGACGAAAGCAAGCATAGGTGTTTTTTAATGTAAAAAGTTCAGAAGACTGTAAAATTTTTTCTAAACAATTTTAAGCAAAAATAAAAAAATGCGTGTCGTAGCCAATACATTAAACAACATATTTGCAAAGTTTAAACTTTTTTAGTCAAGAATTGTTTGTGTAAGAGTGCTAAAACGTATGGATTATACATTGACTAGTAAAAAGTTCAGAAGACTAAAAAATTTTTTCTTAACAATTTTAAGCAAAAATAAAAAAAGCGTGTCGTAGCCAATACATTAAACAACATATTTGCAAAGTTTTAACTGTTTTAGTCAAGAATTGTTTGTGTAAGAGTGCTAAAACGTATGGATTATACATTGACTAGTAAAAAGTTCAGAAGACCGTAAAATTTTTCTAAACAATTTTTAGCAAAAATAAAAAAAGCATGTCGTAGCCAATACATTAAACAACATATTTGCAAAGTTTTAACTGTTTTAGTCAAGAATTGTTTGTGTAAGAGTGCTAAAACGTATGGATTATACATTGACTAGTAAAAGTTTAGAAGACTGTAAAATTTTTTCTAAACAATTTTAAGCAAAAATAAAAAAAAGCGTGTCGTAGCCAATACATTAAACAACATATTTGCAAAGTTTTAATTGTTTTAGTCAAGAATTGTTTGTTTAAGAGTGCTAAAACGTATGGATTATACATTGACTAGTAAAAAGTTCAGAAGACTGTAAAATTTTTTCTAAACAATTTTAAGCAAAAATAAAAAAAGCGTGTCGTAGCCAATACATTATACAACATATTTGCAAAGTTTTAACTGCTTTAGTCAAGAATTGTTTGTGTAAGAGTGCTAAAACGTATGGATTATACATTGACTAGTAAAAAGTTCAGAAGACTGTAAAATTTTTTCTAAACAATTTTAAGCAAAAATAAAAAAAGCGTGTCGTTACCAATACAATAAACAACATATTTGCAAAGTTTTAACTGTTTTAGTCAAGAATTGTTTATGTAAGAGTGCTAAAACGTATGGATTATACATTGACGAAAGCAAGCATAGGTGTTTTTTAATGTAAAAATTTCAGAAGACCGTAAAATTTTTTCTAAACAATTTTAAGCAAAAATAAAAAAAGCGTGTCGTAGCCAATACATTAATCAACATATTTGCAAAGTTTTAACTGTTTTAGTCAAGAATTGTTTGTGTAAGAGTGCTAAAACGTATGGATTATACATTGACGAAAGCAAGCATAGGTGTTTTTTAATGTAAAAAGTTCAGAAGACCGTAAAATTTTTTCTAAACAATTTTAAGCAAAAATTAAAAAAGCGTGTCGTAGCCAATACATTAAACAACATTTTTGCAAAGTTTTAACTGTTTTAGTCAAGAATTGTTTGTGTAAGAGTGCTAAAACGTATGGATTATACATTGTCGAAAGCAAGCATAGGTGTTTTTTAATGTAAAAAGTTCAGAAGACTGTAAAATTTTTTCTAAACAATTTTAAGCAAAAATAAAAAAAGCGTGTCGTAGCTAATACATTAAACAACATATTTGCAAAGTTTTAACTGTTTTAGTCAAGAATTGTTTGTGTAAGAGTGCTAAAACGTATGGATTATACATTGACTAGTAAAAAGTTCAGAAGACTGTAAAATTTTTTCTAAACATTTTTAAGCAAAAATAAAAAAAGCGTGTCGTAGCCAATACATTAAACAACATATTTGCAAAGTTTTAACTGTTTTAGTCAAGAATTGTTTGTGTAAGAGTGCTAAAACGTATGGATTATACATTGACTAGTAAAAAGTTCAGAAGACTGTAAAATTGTTTCTAAACAATTTTAAGCAAAAATAAAAAAAGCGTGTCGTAGCCAATACATTAAACAACATATTTGCAAAGTTTTAACTGTTTTAGTCAAGAATTGTTTGTGTAAGAGTGCTAAAACGTATGGATTATACATTGCAAAAGCAAGCATAGGTGTTTTTTAATGTAAAAAGTTCAGAAGACCGTAAAATTTTTTTAAACAATTTTAAGCAAAAATAAAAAAAGCGTGTCGTAGCCAATACATTAAACAACATATTTGCAAAGTTTTAACTGTTTTAGTCAAGAATTGTTTGTGTAAGAGTGCTAAAACGTATGGATTATACATTGACGAAAGCAAGCATAGGTGTTTTTTAATGTAAAAATTTCCGTAAATTAATAAAGACCGTAAATTTTTTTCTAAACAATTTTAAGCAAAAATAAAAAAAGCGTGTCGTAGCCAATACATTACACAACATATTTGCAAAGTTTTAACTGTTTTAGTCAAGAATTGTTTGTGTAAGAGTGCTAAAACGTATGGATTATACATTGACGAAAGCAAGCATAGGTGTTTTTTAATGTAAAAAGTTCAGAAGACTGTAAAATTTAACTAAACAATTTAAAGCAAAAATAAAAAAAGCTTATCGTAGCTAATACATTAAACAACATATTTGCAAAGTTTTAACTGTTTTAGTCAAGAATTGTTTGTGTAAGAGTGCTAAAACGTATGGATTATTTATTGACTAGTAAAAAGTTCAGAAGACTAAAAAATTTTTTCTTAACAATTTTAAGCAAAAATAAAAAAAGCCTGTCGTAGCCAATACATTAAACAACATATTTGCAAAGTTTTAACTGTTTTAGTCATGAATTCTTTGTGTAAGAGTGCTAAAACGTATGGATTATACATTGACTAGTAAAAAGTTCAGAAGACCGTAAAATTTTTTCTAAACAATTTTAAGCAAAAATAAAAAAAGCGTGTCGTAGCCAATACATTAAACAACATATTTGCAAAGTTTTAACTGTTTTAGTCAAGAATTGTTTGTGTAAGAGTGCTAAAACGTATGGATTATACATTGACTAGTAAAAAGTTCAGAAGACTGTAAAATTTTTTCTAAACAATTTTAAGCAAAAATAAAAAAAGCGTGTCGTAGCCAACACATTAAACAACATATTTGCAAAGTTTTAACTGTTTTAGTCAAGAATTGTTTGTGTAAGAGTGCTAAAACGTATGGATTATACATTGACGAAAGCAAGCATAGGTGTTTTTTAATGTAAAAAGTTCAGAAGACCGTAAAATTTTTTCTAAACAATTTTAAGCAAAAATAAAAAAAGCGTGTCGTAGCCAATACATTAAACAACATATTTGCAAAGTTTTAACTGTTTTAGTCAAGAATTGTTTGTGTAAGAGTGCTAAAACGTATGGATTATACATTGACGAAAGCAAGCATAGGTGTTTTTTAATGTAAAAAGTTCAGAAGACCGTAAAATTTTTTCTAAACAATTTTAGGCAAAAATAAAAAAAGCGTTTCGTAGCCAATACATTAAACAACATATTTGCAAAGTTTTAACTGTTTTAGTCAAGAATTGTTTGTGTAAGAGTGCTAAAACGTATGGATTATATATTGACGAAAGCAAGCATAGGTGTTTTTTAATGTAAAAAGTTCAGAAGACTGTAAAATTTTTTCTAAACAATTTTAAGCAAAATAAAAAAAGCGTGTCGTAGCCAATACATTAAACAACATATTTGCAAAGTTTTAACTGTTTTAGTCAAGAATTGTTTGTGTAAGAGTGCTAAAACGTATGGATTATACATTGACTAGTAAAAAGTTCAGAAGACTGTAAAATTTTTTCTAAACAATTTTAAGCAAAAATAAAAAAAGCGTGTCGTAGCCAATACATTAAACAACATATTTGCAAAGTTTTAACTGTTTTAGTCAAGAATTGTTTGTGTAAGAGTGCTAAAACGTATGGATTATACATTGACAAAAGCAAGCATAGGTGTTTTTTAATGTAAAAAGTTCAGAAGACCGTAAAATTTTTTCTAAACATTTTTAAGCAAAAATAAAAAAAGCGTGTCGTAGCCAATACATTAAACAACATGTTTGCAAAGTTTTAACTGTTTTAGTCAAGAATTGTTTGTGTAAGAGTGCTAAAACGTATGGATTATACATTGACTAGTAAAAAGTTCAGAATACTGTAAAATTTTTTCTAAACAATTTTAAGCAAAAATAAAAAAAGCGTGTCGTAGCCAATACATTAAACAACATATTTGCAAAGTTTTAACTGTTTTAGTCAAGAATTGTTTGTGTAAGAGTGCTAAAATGTATGGATTATACATTGACTAGTAAAAAGTTCAGAAGACTAAAAAATTTTTTCTTAACAATTTTAAGCAAAAATAAAAAAAGCGTGTCGTATACCAATACATTAAACAACATATTTGCAAATTTTTAACTGTTTTAGTCAAGAATTGTTTGTGTAAGAGTGCTAAAACGTATGGATTATACATTGACTAGTAAAAAGTTCAGAAGACTAAAAAATTTTTTCTTAACAATTTTAAGCAAAAATAAAAAAAGCGTGTCGTAGCCAATACATTAAACAACATATTTGCAAAGTTTTAACTGTTTTAGTCATGAATTCTTTGTGTAAGAGTGCTAAAACGTATGGATTATACATTGACTAGTAAAAAGTTCAGAAGACCGTAAAATTTTTTCTAAACAATTTTAAGCAAAAATAAAAAAAGCGTGTCGTAGCCAATACATTAAACAACATATTTGCAAAGTTTTAACTGTTTTAGTCAAGAATTGTTTGTGTAAGAGTGCTAAAACGTATGGATTATACATTGACTAGTAAAAAGTTCAGAAGACTGTAAAATTTTTTCTAAACAATTTTAAGCAAAAATAAAAAAAGCGTGTCGTAGCCAACACATTAAACAACATATTTGCAAAGTTTTAACTGTTTTAGTCAAGAATTGTTTGTGTAAGAGTGCTAAAACGTATGGATTATACATTGACGAAAGCAAGCATAGGTGTTTTTTAATGTAAAAAGTTCAGAAGACCGTAAAATTTTTTCTAAACAATTTTAAGCAAAAATAAAAAAAGCGTGTCGTAGCAAATACATTAAACAACATATTTGCAAAGTTTTAACTGTTTTAGTCAAGAATTGTTTGTGTAAGAGTGCTAAAACGTATGGATTATACATTGACGAAAGCAAGCATAGGTGTTTTTTAATGTAAAAAGTTCAGAAGACCGTAAAATTTTTTCTAAAGAATTTTAGGCAAAAATAAAAAAAGCGTTTCGTAGCCATTATATTAAACAACATATTTGCAAAGTTTTAACTGTTTTAGTCAAGAATTGTTTGTGTAAGAGTGCTAAAACGTATGGATTATACATTGACGAAAGCAAGTATAGGTGTTTTTTAATGTAAAAAGTTCAGAAGACTGTAAAATTTTTTCTAAACAATTTTAAGCAAAAATAAAAAAAGCGTGTCGTAGCCAATACATTAAACAACATATTTGCAAAGTTTTAACTGTTTTAGTCAAGAATTGTTTGTGTAAGAGTGCTAAAACGTATGGATTATACATTGACTAGTAAAAAGTTCAGAAGACTGTAAAATTTTTTCTAAACAATTTTAAGCAAAAATAAAAAAAGCGTGTCGTAGCCAATACATTAAACAACATATTTGCAAAGTTTTAACTGTTTTAGTCAAGAATTGTTTGTGTAAGAGTGCTAAAACGTATGGATTATACATTGACGAAAGCAAGCAAAGGTGTTTTTAAATGTAAAAAGTTCAAAAGACCGTAAAAGTTTTTCTAAACAATTTTAAGCAAAAATAAAAAAAGCGTGTCGTAGCCAATACATTAAACAACATATTTGCAAAGTTTTAACTGTTTTAGTCAAGAATTGTTTGTGTAAGAGTGCTAAAACGTTTGGATTATACATTGACGAAAGCAAGTATAGGTGTTTTTTAATGTAAAAAGTTCAGAAGACTGTAAAATTTTTTCTAAACAATTTTAAGAAAAAATAAAAAAGCGTGTCGTAGCCAATACATTAAACAACATATTTGCAAAGTTTTAACTGTTTTAGTCAAGAATTGTTTGTGTAAGAGTGCTAAAACGTATGGATTATACATTGACTAGTAAAAAGTTCAGAAGACTGTAAAACTTTTTCTAAACAATTTTAAGCAAAAATAAAAAAAGCGTGTCATATCCAATACATTAAACAACATATTTGCAAAGTTTTAATTGTTTTAGTCAAGAATTGTTTGTGTAAGAGTGCTAAAACGTATGGATTATACATTGACTAGTAAAAAGTTCAGAAGACTGTAAAATTTTTTCTAAACAATTTTAAGCAAAAATAAAAAAAGCGTGTCGTAGCCAATACATTAAACAACATATTTGCAAAGTTTTAACTGTTTTAGTCAAGAATTGTTTGTGTAAGAGTGCTAAAACGTATGGATTATACATTGACGAAAGCAAGCATAGGTGTTTTTTAATGTAAAAAGTTCAGAAGACCGTAATATTTTTTCTAAACAATTTTAAGCAAAAATAAAAACAGCGTGTCGTAGCCAATACATTAAACAACATATTTGCAAAGTTTTAACTGTTTTAGTCAAGAATTGTTTGTGTAAGAGTGCTAAAACGTATGGATTATACATTGACGAAAGCAAGCATAGGTGTTTTTTAATGTAAAAAGTTCAGAAGACCGTAAAATTTTTTCTAAACAATTTTAAGCAAAAATAAAAAAAGCGTGTCGTAGCCAATTTATTAAACAACATATTTGCAAAGTTTTAACTGTTTTAGTCAAGAATTGTTTGTGTAAGAGTGCTAAAACGTATAGATTTTACATTGACTAGTAAAAAGTTCAGAAGACTGTAAAATTTTTTCTAAACAATTTTAAGCAAAAATAAAAAAAGCGTGTCGTAGCCAATACATTAAACAACATATTTGCAAAGTTTTAACTGTTTTAGTCAAGAATTGTTTGTGTAAGAGTGCTAAAACGTATGGATTATACAATGACGAAAGCAAGCATAGGTGTTTTTTAATGTAAAAAGTTCAGAAGACCGTATAATTTTTTCTAAACAATTTTAAGCAAAAATAAAAAAAGCGTGTAGTAGCCAATACATTAAACAACATATTTGCAAAGTTTTAACTGTTTTAGTCAAGAATTGTTTGTGTAAGAGTGCTAAAACGTATGGATTATACATTGACGAAAGCAAGCATAGGTGTTTTTTAATGTAAAAAGTTCAGAAGACTGTAAAATTTTTTCTAAACAATTTAAAGCAAAAATAAAAAAAGCGTGTCGTAGCTAATACATTAAACAACATATTTGCAAAGTTTTAACTGTTTTAGTCAAGAATTGTTTGTGTAAGAGTGCTAAAACGTATGGATTATACATTGACTAGTAAAAAGTTCAGAAGACTGTAAAATTTTTTCTAAACAATTTTAAGCAAAAATAAAAAAAGCGTGTCGTAGCCAATACATTAAACAACATATTTGCAAAGTTTTAACTGTTTTAGTCAAGAATTGTTTGTGTAAGAGTGCTAAAACATATGGATTATACATTGACGAAAGCAAGCATAGGTGTTTTTTAATGTAAAAAGTTCAGAAGACCGTAAAATTTTTTCTAATAAATTTTAGGCAAAAATAAAAAAAGCGTTTCGTAGCCATTACATAAAACAACATATTTGCAAAGTTTTAACTGTTTTAGTCAAGAATTGTTTGTGTAAGAGTGCTAAAACGTATGGATTATACAATGACGAAAGCAAGCATAGGTGTTTTTTAATGTAAAAAGTTCAGAAGACCGTATAATTTTTTCTAAACAATTTTAAGCAAAAATAAAAAAAGCGTGTAGTAGCCAATACATTAAACAACATATTTGCAAAGTTTTAACTGTTTTAGTCAAGAATTGTTTGTGTAAGAGTGCTAAAACGTATGGATTATACATTGACGAAAGCAAGCATAGGTGTTTTTTAATGTAAAAAGTTCAGAAGACTGTAAAATTTTTTCTAAACAATTTTAAGCAAAAATAAAAAAAGCGTGTCGTAGCCAATACATTAAACAACATATTTGCAAAGTTTTAACTGTTTTAGTCAAGAATTGTTTGTGTAAGAGTGCTAAAACGTATGGATTATACATTGACTAGTAAAAAGTTCAGAAGACTGTAAAATTTTTTCTAAACAATTTTAAGCAAAAATAAAAAAAGCGTGTCATAGCCAATACATTAAACAACATATTTGCAAAGTTTTAATTGTTTTAGTCAAGAATTGTTTGTGTAAGAGTGCTAAAACGTATGGATTATACATTGACTAGTAAAAAGTTCAGAAGACTGTAAAATTTTTTCTAAACAATTTTAAGCAAAAATAAAAAAAGCGTGTCGTAGCCAATACATTAAACAACATATTTGCAAAGTTTTAACTGTTTTAGTCAAGAATTGTTTGTGTAAGAGTGCTAAAACGTATGGATTATACATTGACGAAAGCAAGCATAGGTGTTTTTTAATGTAAAAAGTTCAGAAGACCGTAATATTTTTTCTAAACAATTTTAAGCAAAAATAAAAACAGCGTGTCGTAGCCAATACATTAAACAACATATTTGCAAAGTTTTAACTGTTTTAGTCAAGAATTGTTTGTGTAAGAGTGCTAAAACGTATGGATTATACATTGACGAAAGCAAGCATAGGTGTTTTTTAATGTAAAAAGTTCAGAAGACCGTAAAATTTTTTCTAAACAATTTTAAGCAAAAATAAAAAAAGCGTGTCGTAGCCAATTTATTAAACAACATATTTGCAAAGTTTTAACTGTTTTAGTCAAGAATTGTTTGTGTAAGAGTGCTAAAACGTATGGATTATACATTGACGAAAGCAAGCATAGGTGTTTTTTAATGTAAAAAGTTCAGAAGACTGTAAATTTTTTTCTAAACAATTTTAAGCAAAAATAAAAAAAGCGTGTCGTAGCCAATACATTAAACAACATATTTGCAAAGTTTTAACTGTTTTAGTCAAGAATTGTTTGTGTAAGAGTGCTAAAACGTATGGATTATACATTGACGAAAGCAAGCATAGGTGTTTTTTAATGTAAAAAGTTCAGAAGACCGTATAATTTTTTCTAAACAATTTTAAGCAAAAATAAAAAAAGCGTGTAGTAGCCAATACATTAAACAACATATTTGCAAAGTTTTAACTGTTTTAGTCAAGAATTGTTTGTGTAAGAGTGCTAAAACGTATGGATTATACATTGACGAAAGCAAGCATAGGTGTTTTTTAATGTAAAAAGTTCAGAAGACCGTAAAATTTTTTCTAAACAATTTTAAGCAAAAATAAAAAAAGCCTGTCGTAGCCAATTTATTAAACAACATATTTGCAAAGTTTTAACTGTTTTAGTCAAGAATTGTTTGTGTAAGAGTGCTAAAACCTATGGATTATACATTGACTAGTAAAAAGTTCAGAAGACTGTAAAATTTTTTCTAAACAATTTTAAGCAAAAATAAAAAAAGCGTGTCGTAGCCAATACATTAAACAACATATTTGCAAAGTTTTAACTGTTTTAGTCAAGAATTGTTTGTGTAAGAGTGCTAAAACGTATGGATTATACATTGACTAGTAAAAAGTTCAGAAGACTGTAAAATTTTTTCTAAACAATTTTAAGCAAAAATAAAAAAATGCGTGTCGTAGCCAATACATTAAACAACATATTTGCAAAGTTTTAACTGTTTTAGTCAAGAATTGTTTGTGTAAGAGTGCTAAAACGTATGGATTATACATTGACGAAAGCAAGCATAGGTGTTTTTTAATGTAAAAAGTTCAGAAGACCGTAAAATTTTTTCTAAACAATTTTAAGCAAAAATAAAAAAAGCGTGTCGTAGCCAATACATTAAACAACATATTTGCAAAGTTTTAACTGTTTTAGTCGAGAATTGTTTGTGTAAGAGTGCGAAAACGTATGGATTATACATTGACGAAAGCAAGCATAGGTGTTTTTTAATGTAAAAAGTTCAGAAGACCGTAAAATTTTTTCTAAACAATTTTAAGCAAAAATAAAAAAAGCGTGTCGTAGCCAATACATTAAACAACATATTTGCAAAGTTTTAACTGTTTTAGTCAATAATTGTTTGTGTAAGAGTGCTAAAACGTATGGATTATACATTGACTAGTAAAAAGTTCAGAAGACTGTAAAATTTTTTCTAAACAATTTTAAGCAAAAATAAAAAAAGCGTGTCGTAGCCATTACATTAAACAACATATTTGCAAAGTTTTAACTGTTTTAGTCAAGAATTGTTTGTGTAAGAGTGCTAAAACGTAAGGATTATACATTGACTAGTAAAAAGTTCAGAAGACTGTATAATTTTTTCTAAACAATTTTAAGCAAAAATAAAAAAGTGCGTGTCGTAGCCAATACATTAAACAACATATTTGCAAAGTTTTAACTGTTTTAGTCAAGAATTGTTTGTGTAAGAGTGCTAAAACGTATGGATTATACATTGACGAAAGCAAGCATAGGTGTTTTTTAATGTAAAAAGTTCAGAAGACCATAAAATTTTTTCTAAACAATTTTAAGCAAAAATAAAAAAAGCGTGCGTAGCCAATACATAAAACAACATATTTGCAAAGTTTTAACTGGTTTAGTCAAGAATTGTTTGTGTAAGAGTGCTAAAACGTATGGATTATAAGATGACTAGTAAAAAGTTCAGAAGACTGTAAAATTTTTTCTAAACAATTTTAAGCAAAAAAAAAAAAAAGCGTGTCGTAGCCAATACATTAAACAACATATTTGCAAAGTTTTAACTGTTTTAGTCAAGAATTGTTTGTGTAAGAGTGCTAAAACGTATGGATTATACATTGACGAAAGCAAGCATAGGTGTTTTTTAATGTAAAAAGTTCAGAAGACCGTAAAATGTTTTCTAAACAATTTTAAGCAAAAATAAAAAAAGCGTGTGGTAGCCAATACATTAAACAACATATTTGCAAAGTTTTAACTGTTTTAGTCAAGAATTGTTTGTGTAAGAGTGCTAAAACGTATGGATTATACATTGACGAAAGCAAGAATAGGTGTTTTTTAATGTAAAAAGTTCAGAAGACCGTAAAATTTTTTCTAAACAATTTTAAGCAAAAATAAAAACAGCGTGTCGTAGCCAATACATTAAACAACATATTTGCAAAGTTTTAACTGTTTTAGTCAAGAATTGTTTGTGTAAGAGTGCTAAAACGTATGGATTATACATTAACGAAAGCAAGCATAGGTGTTTTTTAATGTAAAAAGTTCAGAAGACCGTAAAATTTTTTCTAAACAATTTTAAGCAAAAATAAAAAAAGCGTGTCGTAGCCAATACATTAAACAACATATTTGCAAAGTTTTAATTGTTTTAGTCAAGAATTGTTTGTGTAAGAGTGCTAAAACGTATGGATTATACATTGACTAGTAAAAAGTTCAGAAGACTGTAAATTTTTTTCTAAACAATTTTAAGCAAAAATAAAAAAAGCGTGTCGTAGCCAATACATTAAACAACATATTTGCAAAGTTTTAACTGTTTTAGTCAAGAATTGTTTGTGTAAGAGTGCTAAAACGTATGGATTATACATTGACGAAAGCAAGCATAGGTGTTTTTTAATGTAAAAAGTTCAGAAGACCGTATAATTTTTTCTAAACAATTTTAAGCAAAAATAAAAAAAGCGTGTAGTAGCCAATACATTAAACAACATATTTGCAAAGTTTTAACTGTTTTAGTCAAGAATTGTTTGTGTAAGAGTGCTAAAACGTATGGATTATACATTGACTAGTAAAAAGTTCAGAAGACTGTAAAATTTTTTCTAAACAATTTTAAGCAAAAATAAAAAAAGCGTGTCGTAGCCAATACATTAAACAACATATTTGCAAAGTTTTAACTGTTTTAGTCAAGAATTGTTTGTGTAAGAGTGCTAAAACGTATGGATTATACATTGACTAGTAAAAAGTTCAGAAGACTGTAAAATTTTTTCTAAACAATTTTAAGCAAAAATAAAAAAATGCGTGTCGTAGCCAATACATTAAACAACATATTTGCAAAGTTTTAACTGTTTTAGTCAAGAATTGTTTGTGTAAGAGTGCTAAAACGTATGGATTATACATTGACGAAAGCAAGCATAGGTGTTTTTTAATGTAAAAAGTTCAGAAGACCGTAAAATTTTTTCTAAACAATTTTAAGCAAAAATAAAAAAAGCGTGTCGTAGCCAATACATTAAACAACATATTTGCAAAGTTTTAACTGTTTTAGTCGAGAATTGTTTGTGTAAGAGTGCGAAAACGTATGGATTATACATTGACGAAAGCAAGCATAGGTGTTTTTTAATGTAAAAAGTTCAGAAGACCGTAAAATTTTTTCTAAACAATTTTAAGCAAAAATAAAAAAAGCGTGTCGTAGCCAATACATTAAACAACATATTTGCAAAGTTTTAACTGTTTAAGTCAATAATTGTTTGTGTAAGAGTGCTAAAACGTATGGATTATACATTGACTAGTAAAAAGTTCAGAAGACTGTAAAATTTTTTCTAAACAATTTTAAGCAAAAATAAAAAAAGCGTGTCGTAGCCATTACATTAAACAACATATTTGCAAAGTTTTAACTGTTTTAGTCAAGAATTGTTTGTGTAAGAGTGCTAAAACGTAAGGATTATACATTGACTAGTAAAAAGTTCAGAAGACTGTAAAATTTTTTCTAAACAATTTTAAGCAAAAATAAAAAAGTGCGTGTCGTAGCCAATACATTAAACAACATATTTGCAAAGTTTTAACTGTTTTAGTCAAGAATTGTTTGTGTAAGAGTGCTAAAACGTATGGATTATACATTGACGAAAGCAAGCATAGGTGTTTTTTAATGTAAAAAGTTCAGAAGACCATAAAATTTTTTCTAAACAATTTTAAGCAAAAATAAAAAAAGCGTGCGTAGCCAATACATAAAACAACATATTTGCAAAGTTTTAACTGTTTTAGTCAAGAATTGTTTGTGTAAGAGTGCTAAAACGTATGGATTATAAGATGACTAGTAAAAAGTTCAGAAGACTGTAAAATTTTTTCTAAACAATTTTAAGCAAAAAAAAAAAAAAGCGTGTCGTAGCCAATACATTAAACAACATATTTGCAAAGTTTTAACTGTTTTAGTCAAGAATTGTTTGTGTAAGAGTGCTAAAACGTATGGATTATACATTGACGAAAGCAAGCATAGGTGTTTTTTAATGTAAAAAGTTCAGAAGACCGTAAAATGTTTTCTAAACAATTTTAAGCAAAAATAAAAAAAGCGTGTCGTAGCCAATACATTAAACAACATATTTGCAAAGTTTTAACTGTTTTAGTCAAGAATTGTTTGTGTAAGAGTGCTAAAACGTATGGATTATACATTGACGAAAGCAAGAATAGGTGTTTTTTAATGTAAAAAGTTCAGAAGACCGTAAAATTTTTTCTAAACAATTTTAAGCAAAAATAAAAACAGCGTGTCGTAGCCAATACATTAAACAACATATTTGCAAAGTTTTAACTGTTTTAGTCAAGAATTGTTTGTGTAAGAGTGCTAAAACGTATGGATTATACATTAACGAAAGCAAGCATAGGTGTTTTTTAATGTAAAAAGTTCAGAAGACCGTAAAATTTTTTCTAAACAATTTTAAGGAAAAATAAAAAAAGCGTGTCGTAGCCAATACATTAAACAACATATTTGCAAAGTTTTAATTGTTTTAGTCAAGAATTGTTTGTGTATGAGTGCTAAAACGTATGCATTATACATTGACTAGTAAAAAGTTCAGAAGACTGTAAAATTTTTTCTAAACAATTTTAAGCAAAAATAAAAAAAGCGTGTCGTAGCCAATACATTAAACAACATATTTGCAAAGTTTTAACTGTTTTAGTCAAGAATTGTTTGTGTAAGAATGCTAAAACGTATGGATTATACAATGACGAAAGCAAGCATAGGTGTTTTTTAATGTAAAAAGTTCAGAAGACCGTATAATTTTTTCTAAACAATTTTAAGCAAAAATAAAAAAAGTGTGTAGTAGCCAATACATTAAACAACATATTTGCAAAGTTTTAACTGTTTTAGTCAAGAATTGTTTGTGTAAGAGTGCTAAAACGTATGGATTATACATTGACGAAAGCAAGCATAGGTGTTTTTTAATGTAAAAAGTTCAGAAGACCGTATAATTTTTTCTAAACAATTTTAAGCAAAAATAAAAAAAGCCTGTCGTAGCCAATACATTAAACAACATATTTGCAAAGTTTTAACTGTTTTAGTCAAGAATTGTTTGTGTAAGAGTGCTAAAACGTATGGATTATACATTGACTAGTAAAAAGTTCAGAAGACTGTAAAATTTTTTCTAAACAATTTTAAGCAAAAATAAAAAAAGCGTGTCGTAGCCAATACATTAAACAACATATTTGCAAAGTTTTAACTGTTTTAGTCAAGAATTGTTTGTGTAAGAGTGCTAAAACGTATGGATTATACATTGACTAGTAAAAAGTTCAGAAGACTGTAAAATTTTTTTTAAACATTTTTAAGCAAAAATAAAAAAATGCGTAACGTAGCCAATACATTAAACAACATATTTGCAAAGTTTTAACTGTTTTAGTCAAGAATTGTTTGTGTAAGAGTGCTAAAACGTATGGATTATACATTGACGAAAGCAAGCATAGGTGTTTTTTAATGTAAAAAGTTCAGAAGACCGTAAAATTTTTTCTAAACAATTTTAAGCAAAAATAAAAAAAGCGTGTCGTAGCCAATACATTAAACAACATATTTGCAAAGTTTTAACTGTTTTAGTCAAGAATTGTTTGTGTAAGAGTGCGAAAACGTATGGATTATACATTGACGAAAGCAAGCATAGGTGTTTTTTAATGTTAAAAGTTCAGAAGACCGTAAAATTTTTTCTAAACATTTTTAAGCAAAAATAAAAAAAGCGTGTCGTAGCCAATACATTAAACAACATATTTGCAAAGTTTTAACTGTTTTAGTCAAGAATTGTTTGTGTAAGAGTGCTAAAACGTATGGATTATACATTGACTAGTAAAAAGTTCAGAAGACTGTAAAATTTTTTCTAAACTTTTTTAAGCAAAAATAAAAAAAGCATGTCGTAGCCATTACATTAAACAACATATTTGCAAAGTTTTAACTGTTTTAGTCAAGAATTGTTTGTGTAAGAGTGCTAAAACGTAAGGATTATACATTGACTAGTAAAAAGTTCAGAAGACTGTAAAATTTTTTCTAAACAATTTTAAGCAAAAATAAAAAAATGCGTGTCGTAGCCAATACATTAAACAACATATTTGCAAAGTTTTAACTGTTTTAGTCAAGAATTGTTTGTGTAAGAGTGCTAAAACGTATGGATTATACATTGACGAAAGCAAGCATAGGTGTTTTTTAATGTAAAAAGTTCAGAAGACCATAAAATGTTTTCTAAACAATTTTAAGCAAAAATAAAAAAAGCGTGTCGTAGACAATACATTAAACAACATATTTGCAAAGTTTTAACTGTTTTAGTCAAGAATTGTTTGTGTAAGAGTGCTAAAACGTATGGATTATACATTGACGAAAGCAAGAATAGGTGTTTTTTAATGTAAAATGTTCAGAAGACCGTAAAATTTTTTCTAAACAATTTTAAGCAAAAATAAAAAAAAGCGTGTCGTAGCCAATACATTAAACAACATATTTGCAAAGTTTTAACTGTTTTAGTCAAGAATTGTTTGTGTAAGAGTGCTAAAACGTATGGATTATACATTAACGAAAGCAAGCATAGGTGTTTTTTAATGTAAAAAGTTCAGAAGACCGTAAATTTTTTTCTAAACAATTTTAAGCAAAAATAAAAAAAGCGTGTCGTAGCCAATACATTAAACAACATATTTGCAAAGTTTTAACTGTTTTAGTCAATAATTGTTTGTGTAAGAGTGCTAAAACGTATGGATTATACATTGACTAGTAAAAAGTTCAGAAGACTGTAAAATTTTTTTTAACAATTTTAAGCAAAAATAAAAAAAGCGTGTCGTAGCCATTACATTAAACATTATATTTGCAAAGTTTTAACTGTTTTAGTCAAGAATTGTATGTGTAAGAGTGCTAAAACGTAAGGATTATACATTGACTAGTAAAAAGTTCAGAAGACTGTAAAATTTTTTCTAAACAATTTTAAGCAAAAATAAAAAAATGCGTGTCGTAGCCAATACATTAAACAACATATTTGCAAAGTTTTAACTGTTTTAGTCAAGAATTGTTTGTGTAAGAGTGCTAAAACGTATGGATTATACATTGACGAAAGTAAGCATAGGTGTTTTTTTATGTAAAAAGTTCAGAAGACCATAAAATTTTTTCTAAACAATTTTAAGCAAAAATAAAAAAAGTGTGTCGTAGCCAATACATTAAACAACATATTTGCAAAGTTTTAACTGTTTTAGTCAAGAATTGTTTGTGTAAGAGTGCTAAAACGTATGGATTATACATTGACTAGTAAAAAGTTCAGAAGACTGTAAAATTTTTTCTAAACAATTTTAAGCAAAAATAAAAAAAGCGTGTCGTTCCCAATACATTAAACAACATATTTGCAAAGTTTTAACTGTTTTAGTCAAGAATTGTTTGTGTAAGAGTGCTAAAACGTATGGATTATACATTGACGAAAGCAAGCTTAGGTGTTTTTTAATGTAAAAAGTTCAGAAGACCGTAAAATGTTTTCTAAACAATTTTAAGCAAAAATAAAAAAAGCGTGTCGTAGCCAATACATTAAACAACATATTTGCAAAGTTTTAACTGTTTTAGTCAAGAATTGTTTGTGTAAGAGTGCTAAAACGTATGAATTATACATTGACTAGTAAAAAGTTCAGAAGACTGTAAAAATTTTTCTAAACAATTTTAAGCAAAAATAAAAAAAGCGTGTCGTAGCCAATACATTAAACAACATATTTGCAAAGTTTTAACTGTTTTAGTCAAGAATTGTTTGTGTAAGAGTGCTAAAACGTATGGATTATACAATGACGAAAGCAAGCATAGGTGTTTTTTAATGTAAAAAGTTCAGAAGACCGTATAATTTTTCTGAACAATTTCAAGCAAAAATAAAAAAAGCGTGTCGTAGCCAATACATTAAACAACATATTTGCAAAGTTTTAACTGTTTTAGTCAAGAATTGTTTGTGTAAGAGTGCTAAAACGTATGGATTATACATTGACTAGTAAAAAGTTCAGAAGACTGTAAAATTTTTTCTAAACAATTTTAAGCAAAAATAAAAAAAGCGTGTCGTAGCCAATACATTAAACAACATATTTGCAAAGTTTTAACTGTTTTAGTTAAGAATTGTTTGTGTAAGAGTGCTAAAACGTATGGATTATACATTGACGAAAGCAAGCATAGGTGTTTTTTAATGTAAAAAGTTCAGAAGACCGTAAAATTTTTACTAAACAATTTTAAGCAAAAATAAATAAAGCCTGTCGTAGCCAATACATTAAACAACATATTTGCAAAGTTTTAACTGTTTTAGTCAAGAATTGTTTGTGTAAGAGTGCTAAAACGTATGGATTATACATTAACGAAAGCAAGCATAGGTGTTTTTTAATGTAAAAAGTTCAGAAGACTGTAAAATTTTTTCTAAACAATTTTAAGCAAAAATAAAAAAAGCGTGTCGTAGCCAATACATTAAACAACATATTTGCAAAGTTTTAACTGTTTTAGTCAATAATTGTTTGTGTAAGAGTGCTAAAACGTATGGATTATACATTGACTAGTAAAAAGTTCAGAAGACTGTAAAATTTTTTCTAAACAATTTTAAGCAAAAATAAAAAAAGCGTGTCGTAGCCAATACATTAAACAACATATTTGCAAAGTTTTAACTGTTTTAGTCAAGAATTGTTTGTGTAAGAGTGCTAAAACGTATGGATTATACATTGACGAAAGCAACCATAGGTGTTTTTTAATGTAAAAAGTTCAGAAGACTGTAAAATTTTTTCTAAACAATTTTAAGCAAAAATAAAAAAAGTGTGTCGTAGCCAATACATTAAACAACATATTTGCAAAGTTTTAACTGTTTTAGTCAAGAATTGTTTGTGTAAGAGAGCTAAAACGTAAGGATTATACATTGACTAGTAAAAAGTTCAGAAGACTGTAAAATGTTTTCTAAACAATTTTAAGCAAAAATAAAAAAAGCGTGTCGTAGCCAATACATTAAACAGCATATTTGCAAAGTTTTAACTGTTTTAGTCAAGAATTGTTTGTGTAAGAGTGCTAAAACGTATGGATTATACATTGACGAAAGCAAGAATAGGTGTTTTTTAATGTAAAAAATTCAGAAGACCGTAAAATTTTTTCTAAACAATTTTAAGCAAAAATAAAAAAAGCGTGTCGTAGCTAATACATTAAACAACATATTTGCAAAGTTTTAACTGTTTTAGTCAAGAATTGTTTGTGTAAGAGTGCTAAAACGTATGGATTATACATTGACTAGTAAAAAGTTCAGAAGACTGTAAAATTTTTACTAAACAATTTTAAGCAAAAATAAAAAAAGCGTGTCGTAGCCAATACATTAAACAACATATTTGCAAAGTTTTAACTGTTTTAGTCAAGAATTGTTTGTGTAAGAGTGCTAAAACGTATGGATTATACATTGACGAAAGCAAGCATAGGTGTTTTTTAATGTAAAAAGTTCAGAAGACCGTAAAATTTTTTCTAAACAATTTTAAGCAAAAATAAAAAAAGCGTGTCGTAGCCAATACATTAAACAACATATTTGCAAAGTTTTAACTGTTTTAGTCAAGAATTGTTTGTGTAAGAGTGCTAAAACGTATGGATTACACATTGACTAGTAAAAAGTTCAGAAGACTGTAAAGTTTTTTCTAAACATTTTTAAGCAAAAATAAAAAAAGCGTGTCGTAGCCAATACATTAAACAACATATTTGCAAAGTTTTAACTGTTTTAGTCAAGAACTGTTTGTGTAAGAGTGCTAAAACGTATGGATTACACATTGACTAGTAAAAAGTTCAGAAGACTGTAAAATTTTTTCTAAACAATTTTAAGCAAAAATAAAAAAAGCGTGTCGTAGCCAATACATTAAACAACATATTTGCAAAGTTTTAACTGTTTTAGTCAAGAATTGTTTGTGTAAGAGTGCTAAAACGTATGGATTATACATTGACTAGTAAAAAGTTCAGAAGACTGTAAAAATTTTTCTAAACAATTTTAAGCAAAATAAAAAAAGCGTGTCGTAGCCAATACATTAAACAACATATTTGCAAAGTTTTAACTGTTTTAGTCAAGAATTGTTTGTGTAAGAGTGCTAAAACGTATGGATTATACAATGACGAAAGCAAGCATAGGTGTTTTTTAATGTAAAAAGTTCAGAAGACCGTTTAATTTTTCTAAACAATTTCAAGCAAAAATAAAAAAAGCGTGTCGTAGCCAATACATTAAACAACATATTTGCAAAGTTTTAACTGTTTTAGTCAATAATTGTTTGTGTAAGAGTGCTAAAACGTATGGATTATACATTGACTAGTAAAAAGTTCAGAAGACTGTAAAATTTTTTCTAAACAATTTTAAGCAAAAATAAAAAAAGCGTGTCGTAGCCAATACATTAAACAACATATTTGCAAAGTTTTAACTGTTTTAGTCAAGAATTGTTTGTGTAAGAGTGCTAAAACGTATGGATTATACATTGACGAAAGCAAGCATAGGTGTTTTTTAATGTAAAAAGTTCAGAAGACCGTAAAATTTTTTCTAAACAATTTTAAGCAAAAATAAAAAAAGCCTGTCGTAGCCAATACATTAAACAACATATTTGCAAAGTTTTAACTGTTTTAGTCAAGAATTGTTTGTGTAAGAGTGCTAAAACGTATGGATTATACATTAACGAAAGCAAGCATAGGTGTTTTTTAATGTAAAAAGTTCAGAAGACTGTAAAATTTATTCTAAACAATTTTAAGCAAAAATAAAAAAAGCGTGTCGTAGCCAATACATTAAACAACATATTTGCAAAGTTTTAACTGTTTTAGTCAAGAATTGTTTGTGTAAGAGTGCTAAAACGTATGGATTATACATTGACGAAAGCAACCATAGGTGTTTTTTAATGTAAAAAGTTCAGAAGACTGTAAAATTTTTTCTAAACAATTTTAAGCAAAAATAAAAAAAGCGTGTCGTAGCCAATACATTAAACAACATATTTGCAAAGTTTTAACTGTTTTAGTCAAGAATTGTTTGTGTAAGAGAGCTAAAACGTATGGATTATACATTGACTAGTAAAAAGTTCAGAAGACTGTAAAATGTTTTCTAAACAATTTTAAGCAAAAATAAAAAAAGCGAGTCGTAGTTAATACATTAAACAGCATATTTGCAAAGTTTTAACTGTTTTAGTCAAGAATTGTTTGTGTAAGAGTGCTAAAACGTATGGATTATACATTGACGAAAGCAAGCATAGGTGTTTTTAAATGTAAAAAGTTCAGAAGACCGTAAAATTTTTTCTAAACAATTTTAACCAAAAATAAAAAAAGCGTTTCGTAGCCAATACATTCAACAACATATTTGCAAAGTTTTAACTGTTTTAGTCAAGAATTGTTTGTGTAAGAGTGCTAAAACGTATGGATTATACATTGACGAAAGCAAGCATAGGTGTTTTTTAATGTAAAAAGTTCAGAAGACCGTAAAATTTTTTCTAAACAATTTTAAGCAAAAATAAAAAAAGCGTGTCGTAGCTAATACATTAAACAACATATTTGCAAAGTTTTAACTGTTTTAGTCAAGAATTGTTTGTGTAAGAGTGCTAAAACGTATGGATTATACATTGACTAGTAAAAAGTTCAGAAGACTGTAAAATTTTTTCTAAACAATTTTAAGCAAAAATAAAAAAAGCGTGTCGTAGCCAATACATTAAACAACATATTTGCATAGTTTTAACTGTTTTAGTCAAGAATTGTTTGTGTAAGAGTGCTTAAACGTATGGATTATACATTGACGAAAGCAAGCATAGGTGTTTTTTAATGTAAAAAGTTCAGAAGACCGTAAAATTTTTTCTAAACAATTTTAAGCAAAATTAAAAAAAGCGTGTCGTAGCCAATACATTAAACAACATATTTGCAAAGTTTTAACTGTTTTAGTCAAGAATTGTTTGTGTAAGAGTGCTAAAACGTATGGATTACACATTGACTAGTAAAAAGTTCAGAAGACTGTTAAGTTTTTTCTAAACATTTTTAAGCAAAAATAAAAAAAGCGTGTCGTAGCCAATACATTAAACAACATATTTGCAAAGTTTTAACTGTTTTAGTCAAGAATTGTTTGTGTAAGAGTGCTAAAACGTATGGATTACACATTGACTAGTAAAAAGTTCAGAAGACTGTAAAATTTTTTCTAAACAATTTTAAGCAAAAATAAAAAAAGCGTGTCGTAGCCAATACATTAAACAACATATTTGCAAAGTTTTAACTGTTTTAGTCAAGAATTGTTTGTGTAAGAGTGCTAAAACGTATGGATTATACATTGACTAGTAAAAAGTTCAGAAGACTGTAAAAATTTTTCTAAACAATTTTAAGCAAAAATAAAAAAAGCGTGTCGTAGCCAATACATTAAACAACATATTTGCAAAGTTTTAACTGTTTTAGTCAAGAATTGTTTGTGTAAGAGTGCTAAAACGTATGGATTATACAATGACGAAAGCAAGCATAGGTGTTTTTTAATGTAAAAAGTTCAGAAGACCGTATAATTTTTCTAAACAATTTCAAGCAAAAATAAAAAAAGCGTGTCGTAGCCAATACATTAAACAACATATTTGCAAAGTTTTAACTGTTTTAGTAAAGAATTGTTTGTGTAAGAGTGCTAAAACGTATGGATTATACATTGATTAGTAAAAAGTTCAGAAGACTGTAAAATTTTTTTCTAAACAATTTTAAGCAAAAATAAAAAAAGCGTGTCGTAGCCAATACATTAAACAACATATTTGCAAAGTTTTAACTGTTTTAGTCAAGAATTGTTTGTGTAAGAGTGCTAAAATGTATGGATTATACATTGACGAAAGCAAGCATAGGTGTTTTTTAATGTAAAAAGTTCAGAAGACCGTAAAATTTTTTCTAAACAATTTTAAGCAAAAATAAAAAAAACGTGTCGTAGCCAATACATTAAACAACATATTTGCAAAGTTTTAACTGTTTTAGTCAAGAATTAATTATGTAAGAGTGCTAAAACGTATGGATTATACATTTACTAGTAAAAAGTTCAGAAGACTGTAAAATTTTTTCTAAACAATTTTAAGCAAAAATAAAAAAAGCGTGTCGTAGCCAATACATTAAACAACATATTTGCAAAGTTTTAACTGTTTTAGTCAAGAATTGTTTGTGTAAGAGTGCTAAAACGTATGGATTATACATTGACGAAAGCAAGCATAGGTGTTTTTTAATGTAAAAAGTTCAGAAGACCGTAAAATTTTTTCTAACCAATTTTAAGCAAAAATAAAAAAGCGTGTCGTAGCCAATAGATTATACAACATATTTGCAAAGTTTTAACTGTTTTAGTAAAGAATTGTTTGTGTAAGAGTGCTAAAACGTATGGATTATACATTGACGAAAGCAAGCATAGGTGTTTTTTGATGTAAAAAGTTCAGAAGACTGTAAAATTTTTTCTAAACAATTTTAAGCAAAAATGAAAAAAACGTGTCGTAGCCAATACATTAAACAACATATTTGCAAAGTTTTAACTGTTTTAGTCAAGAATTGTTTGTGTAAGAGTGCTAAAACGTATGGATTATACATTGACTAGCAAAAAGTTCAGAAGACTGTAAAATTTTTCTAAACAATTTTAAGCAAAATAAAAAAAGCGTGTTGTAGCCATGCATTAAACAACATATTTGCAAAGTTTTAACTGTTTTAGTCAAGAATTGTTTGTGTAAGAGTGCTAAAACGTATTGATTATACATTGACTAGTAAAAAGTTCAGAAGACTGTAAAATTTATTCTAAACAATTTTAAGCAAAAATAAAAAAAGCATGTCGTAGCTAATACATTAAACAACATATTTGCAAAGTTTTAACTGTTTTAGTCAAGAATTGTTTATGTAAGAGTGCTAAAACGTATGGATTATACATTGACGAAAGCAAGCATAGGTGTTTTTTAATGTAAAAAGTTCAGATGACCGTAAAATTTTTTCTAAACAATTTTAAGCAAAAATAAAAAAAGCGTGTCGTAGCCAATACATTAAACAACATATTTGCAAAGTTTTAACTGTTTTAGTCAAGAATTGTTTGTGTAAGAGTGCTAAAACGTATGGATTATACATTGACGAAAGCAAGCATAGGTGTTTTTTAATGTAAAAAGTTAGAAGACTGTAAAATTTTTTCTAAACAATTTTAAGCAAAAATAAAAAAAGCGTGTCGTAGCCAATACATTAAACAACATATTTGCAAAGTTTTAACTGTTTTAGTCAAGAATTGTTTGTGTAAGAGTGCTAAAACGTATGGATTATACATTGACTAGTAAAAAGTTCAGAAGACTGTAAAATTTTTTCTAAACAATTTTAAGCAAAAATAAAAAAAGCGTGTC
This sequence comes from Thalia democratica, assembly GCF_965202585.1. Classification (NCBI taxonomy): domain Eukaryota; kingdom Metazoa; phylum Chordata; class Thaliacea; order Salpida; family Salpidae; genus Thalia; species Thalia democratica. The sequence goes on from NW_028139717.1 coordinate 48,008, forward strand.
GTAGCCAATACATTAAACAACATATTTGCAAAGTTTTAACTGTTTTAGTCAAGAATTGTTTGTGTAAGAGTGCTAAAACGTATGGATTATACATTGACGAAAGCAAGCATAGGTGTTTTTTAATGTAAAAAGTTCAGATGACCGTAAAATTTTTTCTAAACAATTTTAAGCAAAAATAAAAAAAGCGTGTCGTAGCCAATACATTAAACAACATATTTGCAAAGTTTTAACTGTTTTAGTCAAGAATTGTTTGTGTAAGAGTGCTAAAACGTATGGATTATACATTGACGAAAGCAAGCATAGGTGTTTTTTAATGTAAAAAGTTCAGAAGACCGTAAAATTTTTTCTAAACAATTTTAAGCAAAAATAAAAAAAGCGTGTCGTAGCCAATACATTAAACAACATATTTGCAAAGTTTTAACTGTTTTAGTCAAGAATTGTTTGTGTAAGAGTGCTAAAACGTATGGATTATACATTGACGAAAGCAAGCATAGGTGTTTTTTAATGTAAAAAGTTCAGAAGACTGTAAAATTTTTTCTAAACAATTTTAAGCAAAAATAAAAAAAGCGTGTCGTAGCCAATACATTAAACAACATATTTGCAAAGTTTTAACTGTTTTAGTCAAGAATTGTTTGTGTAAGAGTGCT
>NW_028139718.1:0-20683 GCF_965202585.1 Thalia democratica
ATAAAGTTAAACTCTATGTATGAAAATTCAACTTTTATTTAACTTATATGCAATGATTATATTAACTAAAAACGGTAATAACTTTTGATGTTTTTTATGATGGTCCAACAGTATTCTAATACTACAACATAATACTTTCACGGAGATTTATAGTTTTATTCATAGTTAATTAAGTACAAATATTTTATTTCATTTTATTACAAATAATATTTTATGGGTCAAATCAGAGTTTTCCAAACTTGAAAATATTTGCTTTTTTAAATTGTCAACCAGTTAGGCGGCGAAAAATTAATTAGTACAAAGGTGACATCTGAAAAAAAAGAGTCATTAGCTATTGTTGAAAGATAGTTTTATTACTAATTCTTTAATACTCATTGTTATTTACATTAAGCGTGTACTTAAGTTTTTGAAACCTGTGTTAAATGATCCAGTATAATTTTGTTAAATAGATACATTTTAGTGCTTTGTTATCTACGCTCATGTTTGTAAAAAAATTAGTTTAACCGATAAACTACAGAAATGTTTACCCTTAAACTTTTTGGGCAACCGTAAACAAACTTTTGCAACGTAAAAAAGGGTTAGTGATAAACAAATTTAATATTTAATATATTTGTACAAATATCAATTTTAATTAAGTTTCTGCTAAATAACAAAGTATAAAGGTTTCTTGATGTAAAATTTTTAAACCAAAAAAATATACTTCTTATAGAAACAATATTGTGACTATAAGGTTGCCTTGAAATTAATACTATGAAAATTGTGATTCCTTGGAAAACAAAGAAAGTTTTAATTAATTAAAATACTGTTAGTGATTTAAATACATATATTCTTAATCTAAATAACTTCTAAAGTGTAAAATAGATATAGGTATATATGTTCGGAATTTAGATGGTTTTTTAGAATCATAAAAAATTATTATCTATGATAATAGATGTCAGTAGTTATAAAAAGATGTACTATTTAGATTTTTTTAAACATAACTTAATAATTATGAGAATAACTTTATATTTTAACAAGTTTTAGTATGTTTATTATTAAAAGTTGCATATATAAGCGAACTAACTAAAACTAAGAACTGTTTAATACCATAAAGTTAGAGAAAAGGCTGTAACTAAGAGTAAATATACCAATAGAACTCAAAACAACAAATATTTTAGCAGAAAAGACGTTTTTCAATCATTCAGAGTCAGAAAATAAATATAGTTGACGGTTTTACAACCGCCTATTAATACTAAGAACGGGTTAAGTAAAAAAAAACTACTCAATTGTGAAATATAACTTTAAATTAAGAATAATATGTTGAAACAAGCAATTTTAATTTTAATTAAATACTTTCGCTAGAGGCGTTGAATCAGTATTTATATTATTGCATTAATTTACAATTACTGTTATATTAATTAGAAATCATATCTAAGCAACGTGTGTTATGTTCGTTTAAATGATTTATTAATAATAAAAAACCATAAAAAATTTTGATAATTGTTTAAATATTTCCTAGTACAAATATCTATTTTAATTTAGTTTCTGCTAAATAACAAAGTATGAAGGTTTCTTGATGTAAAATTTTTAAACCAAAAAAATCTACTTCTTATAGAAACAATATTGTGACTATAAGGTTGCCTTGAAATTAATATTATGAAATTTGTGATTTCCTGGAAAACAAAGAAAGTTTTAATTAGTTAAAATACTGTTAGTGATTTAAATACATATATTCTTAATCTAAATAACTTCTAAAGTATAAAATAGATATAGGTATATATGTTCGAAATTTAGAAAGTTTTTCAGAATCATAAAAAAATAATATCTATGACAATAGATGTTAGTAGTTATAAAAATATGTACTATTTAGATTTTTTTAAACATAACTTCATAATTATGAGAATAATTTTATATTTTAACAAGTTTTAGTATGTTTATTATTAAAAGTTGCATATATAAGCGAACTAACTAAAACTAAGAACTGTTTACTACCATAAAGTTAGAGAAAAGGCTGTAACTAAAAGTAAGTATACCAATAGAACTTAAAACAACAAAAATTTTAGCAGAAAAGACGTTTTTCAATCATTCAGAGTCAGAAAATAAATATAGTTGACGGTTCTACAACCGCTTATAAATACTAAAAACGGGTAAGTAAAAAAAAAACTACTCAATTGTAAAATATAACTTAAAATTAAGAAAATATGTTGAAACAAGCAATTTTAATTTTAATTAAATTCTTACGCTAGAGGCGTTGAATCAGTATTTATATTATTGCATTAATTTACAATTACTGTTATATTTAGTAGAAAATATATCTAAGCAACGTGTGTTATGTTCGTTTAAATGATTTATTAAATAAAAAAAACATAAAAAATTTTGATAATTGTTTAAATATTTCCTAGTACAAATATCTATTTTAATTGAGTTTCTGCTAAATAACAAAGTATAAAGGTTTCTTGATGTAAAATTTTTAAACCAAAAAAATCTACTTCTTATAGAAGCAATATTGTAACTATAAGGTTGCCTTGAAATTAATATTATGAAATTTGTGATTCCCTGGAAAACAAATAAAGTTTTAATCAATTAAAATACTGTTGTGATTTAAATACATATATTCTTAATCTAAATAACTTCTAAATTGTAAAATAGATATAGGCATATATGTTCGGAATTTAGACGGTTTTTTAGAATCATAAAAAATAAATATCTATGATAACAGATGTTAGTAGTTATAAAAATATGTACTATTTACATTTTTTTTAAACCTAACTTTATAATTATGAGAATAATTTTATATTTTTTAAGTTTTAGTATGTTTATTATAAAAAGTTGCATATATAAGCGAACTAACTAAAACTAAGAACTGTTTAATACCATAAAGTTAGAGAAAAGGCTGTAACTAAAAGTAAGTATACCAATAGAACTTAAAACAACAAATATTTTAGCAGAAAAGACGTTTTTCAATCATTCAGAGTCAGAAAATAAATAAAGTTGACGGTTTTACAACCACCTATAAATACTAAGAACGGGTTAAGTAAAAAAAACTACTCAATTGTAAAGTATAACTTTAAATTAAGAAAAATATGTTGAAACAAGCAATTTTAATTTTAATTAAATTCTTACGCTAGAGTCGTTGAATCAGTATTTATATTATTGCATTAATTTACAGTTACTGTTATATTCAGTAGAAAAAATATCTAAGCAACGTGTGTTATGTTCGTTTAAATGATTTATTAAATAAAAAAAACCATAAAAGATTTTGATAATTGTTTAAATATTTCTTAGTACAAATATCTATTTTAATTAAGTTTCTGCTAAATAACAAAGTATAAAGGTTTATTATTGTAAAATTTTTAAACCAAAAAAATCTACTTCTTATAGAAACAATATTGTGACTATAAGGTTGCCTTGAAATTAATATTATGAAAATTTGTGATTCCCTGGAAAAGAAAGAAAGTTTTAATTAATTAAAATACTCTTAGTGATTTAAATACATATACTCTTAATCTAAATAACTTCTAAAGTGTAAAATAGATATAGGTATATATGTTCGGAATTTAGACGTTTTTTTAGAATCATAAAAAATTAATATCAATGATAGTAGATGTTAGTAGTTATAAAAATATTTACTATTTAGATTTTTTTAAACCTAACTTCATAATTATTAGAATAATTTTATATTTTAATAAGTTTTTGTACGTTTATTATTAAAAGTTGCATATATAAGCGAACTAACTAAAACTAAGAACTGTTTAATACCATAAAGTTAGAGAAAAGGCTTTAACTAAAAGTAAGTATACCAATAGAACTTAAAACAACAAATATTTTAGCAGAAAAGACGTTTTTCAATCATTCAGAGTCAGAAAATAAATATAGTTGACGGTTTTACAACCGCCTATAAATACTAAGAACGGGTTAAGTAAAAAAAAACTACTTAATTGTAAAATATAACTTTAAATTAAGAATAATATGTTGAAACAAGCAATTTTAATTTTAATTTAATTCTTACGCTAGAGGCGTTGAATCAGTATTTATATTATTGCATTAATTTACAGTTACTGTTATATTTAGTAGAAAATATATCTAAGGAACGTGTGTTAGGTTCGTTTAAATGATTTATAAAATAAATATAAAACCATAAAATATTTTGATAATTGTTTAAACATTTCCTAGTACAAATATCTATTTTAATTAAGTTTCTGCTAAATAACAAAGTATAAAGGTGACTTGATGTAAAATTTTTAAACCAAAAGAATCTACTTCTTTTAGAAACAATTTTGTGACTATAAGGTTGCCTTGAAATTAATATTATGAAATTTGTGATTCCCAGGAAAACAAAGAAAGATTTAATTAATTAAAATACTGTAAGTGATTTAAATACATATATTTTTAATCTAAATAACTTCTAAAGTGTAAAATAGATATAAGTATATATGTTCGGAATTTAGACGGTTTTTTAGAATTATAAAAAAATAATATCTATGATAATAGATGTTAGTAGTTATAGAAATATGTACTATTTAGATTTTTTTAAACATAACTTCATAATAATGAGAATAATTTTATATTTTAACAAGTTTTAGTATGTTTATTATTAAAAGATGCATATATAAGCGAACTAACAAAAACTAAGAACTGTTTAATACCATAAAGTAAGAGAAAAGGCTGTAACTAAAAGTAAGTATACCAATATAACTTAAAACAACAAATATTTTAGCAGAAAAGACGTTTTTCACTCATTCAGAGTCAGAAAATAAATATAGTTGACGGTTTTACAACCGCCTATAAATACTAAGAACGGGTTAAGTAAAAAAAACTACTTTATTGTGAAATATAACTTTAAATTAAGAATAATATGTTGAAACAAGCAATTTTAATTTTAATTAAATTCTTCTGCTAGAGGCGTTGAATCAGTATTTATATTATTGCATTAATTTACAATTACTGTTATATTTAGTAGAAAATATATCTAAGCAACGTGTGTTATGTTCGTTTAAATGATTTATTAAAAAAAAAAACCATAAAAAGTTTTGATAATTGTTTAAATATTTCCTAGTACAAATATCAATTTTAATTAAGTTTCTGCTAAATAACAAAGTATAAAGGTTTCTTGATGTAAAATTTTTAAACCAAAAAAACATACTTTTTATAGAAACAATATTGTGACTATAAGGTTGCCTTAAAATTAATACTATGAAATTTGTGATTCCTTGGAAAACAAAGAAAGTTTTAACTAATTAAAATACTGTTAGTGATTTAAATACATATATTCTTAATCTAAATAACTTCTAAAGTGTAAAATAGATATAGGTATATATGTTTGGAATTTAGACGGTTTTTTAGAATCATAAAAAATTAATATCTATGATAATAGATGTTAGTAGTTATAAAAATATGTACTATTTAGATTTTTTTAAACCTAACTTCATAATTATGAGATTAATTTTATATTTTATGAGTTTAGTATGCTTATTATTAAAAGTTGCATATATAAGCGAACTAACAAAAACTAAGAACTGTTTAATACCATAAAGTTAGAGAAAAGGCTGTAACTAAAAGTAAAATACCAATAGAACTTAAAACAACAAATATATTAGCAGAAAAGACGTTTTTCAATCATTCAGAAACAGAAAATAAATATAGTTGTTGGTTTTACAACCGCCTATAAATACTAAGAACGGGTTAAGTAAAAAAAACCTACTCAATTGCGAAATATAACTTTAAATTAAGAATAATATGTTGAAACAAGCAATTTTAATTTTAATTAAATTCTTACGCTAGAGGCGTTGAATCAGTATTTATATTATTGCATTAATTTACAATTACTGTTATATTTAGTAGAAAATATATCTAAGCAACGTGTTTTATGTTCGTTTAAATGATTTGTTAAATAAAAAAAAACCATAAAAAACTCTGATAATTGTTTAAATATTTCCTAATACAAATATCTATTTTAATTTAGTTTCTGCTAAATAACAAAGTATAAAGGTTTTTGAGGTAAAATTTTTAAACCAAAAAAATCTACTTCTTATAGAAACAATATTGTGACTATAAGGTTGCCTTGAAATTAATATTATGAAATTTGTGATTCCTTAGAAAACAAAGAAAGTTTTAATTAATTAAAATACTGTTAGTGATTTAAATACATATATTCTAAATCTAAATAAATTCTAAAGTTTAAAATAGTATAGGTATATATGTTCGGAATTTAGACGGTTTTTTAGAATCATAAAAAATTAATATCTATGATAATAGATGTTAGTAGTTATAACAATATGTACTATTTAGATTTTTTAAATATAACTTCATAACTATGAGAATAATTTTATATTTTAACAAGTTTTAGTATGTTTATAATTAAAAGTTGCATATATAAGCGATCTAACTAAAGCTAAGAACTGTTTAATACCATAAAGTTAGAGAAAAGGCTGTAAGTATAAGTAAGTATACCAATAGAACTTAAAACAACAAATATTTTAGCAGAAAAGACGTTTTTCAATCATTCAGAGTCAGAAAATAAATATAGTTGACGGTTTTACAACCGCCTATAAATACTAAGAACGGGTTAAGTAAAAAAACCTACTCAATAGTAAAATATAACTTTAAATAAGAATAATATGTTGAAACAAGCAATTTTAATTTTAATTAAATTCTTACGCTAGAGGCATTGAATCAGTATTTATATTATTGCATTAATTTACAATTACTGTTATACTTAGTAGAAAATATATCTAAGCAACGTGTGTTATGTTCGTTTAAATAATTTATTAGATAAATAAAAACCATAAAAAATTTTGATAATTGTTCAAATATTTCCTAGTACAAATATCTATTTTAATTAAGTTTCTGCTAAATAACAAAGTATAAAATTTTCTTGATGTAAAATTTTAAACCAAAAAAATTTACTTTTTATAGAAACAATATTGTGACTATAAGGTTGCCTTGAAATTAATATTTTGAAATTTGTGATTCCCTGGAAAACAAAGAAAGTTTTAATTAATTAAAATACTGTTAGTGATTTAAATACAAATATTCTTAATCTAAATAACTTCTAAAGTGTAAAATAGATATAGGCATATATGTTCGGAATTTAGACGGCTTTTTAAAATTATAAAAAATTAATATCTATGATAATAGATGTTAGTAGTTATAAAAATATGTACTATTTAGATTTTTTTAAACATAACTTCATAATTATGAGAATAATTTTATATTTTAACAATTTTAGTATGTTTAATATTAAAAGTTGCATATATAAGCGAACTAACTAAAACTAAGAACTGTTTAATACCATAAAGTTAGAGAAAAGGCTGTAACTAAAAGTATATATACCAATAGAACTTAAAACAACAAATATTTTAGCAGAAAAGACGTTTTTCAATCATTCAGAGTCAGAAAATAAATATAATTGACGGTTTTACAACCGCCTATAAATACTAAGAACGGGTTAAGTAAAGAAAAACTTATTCAATTGTAAAATATAACTTTAAATTAAGAATAATATGTTGAAACAAGCAATTTTAATTTTAATTAAATTCTTACGCTTGAGGCGTTAAATCAGTATTTTTATTATTGCATTAATTTACAATTACTGTTATACTTAGTAGAAAATATATCTAAGCAACGTGTGTTATGTTCGTTTAAATGATTTATTAAATAAAAAAAACCATAAAAAATTTTGATAATTGTTTAAATATTTCCTAGCACAAATATCTATTTTAATTAAGTTTCTGCTAAATAACAAAGTATAAAGGTTTCTTGATGTAAAATTTTTAAACCAAAAAAATCTACTTCTTAGAGAAAAAATATTACGACTATAAGGTTGCCTTGAAACTAATATTATGAAATTTGTGATTCCCTGGAAAACAAAGAAAGTTTTAATTAATTAAAATACTGTTAGTGATTTAAATGCATATATTCTTAATCTAAATAACTTCTAAAGTGTAAAATAAATATATGTAGTTATATATGTTCGGAATTTAGACGGTTTTTAGAATCATAAAAAATTAATATCTATGATAATAGATGTTAGTAGTTATAAAAATATGTACTATTTAGATTTTTTTAAACCTAACTTCATAATTATCAGAATAATTTTATATTTTAACAAGTTTTAGTATGTTTATTATTAAAAGTTGCATATATAAGCGAACTAACCAAAACTAAGAACTGTTTAATACCACAAAATTAGAAAAAAGGCTGTAACTAAAAGTAAGTTTACCAATAGAACTTAAAACAACAAATATTTTAGCAGAAAAGACGTTTTTCAATCATTCAGAGTCAGAAAATAAACACAGATGACGGTTTTACAACCGCCTATAAATACTAAGAACGGGTTAAGTAAAAAAAAAACTACTCAATTGTAAAATATAACTTTAAATTAGAATAAAATGTTGAAACAAGCAATTTTAATTTTAATTAAATTCTTACGCTAGAGACGTTGAATAAGTATTTATATTATTGCATTACTTTACAATTACTGTTATATTTAGTAGAAAATATATCTAAGCAACGTGTGTTATGTTGGTTTAAATGATTTATTAAATAAATAAAAACCATAAAAAATTTTGATAATTGTTTAAATATTTCCTAGTACAAATATCTATTTTAATTAAGTTTCTGCTAAATAACAAAGTATAAAGATTTCTTGATGTAAAATTTTTAAACCAAAAAATCTACTTCTTATAGAAACAATATTGTGACTATAAGGTCGCCTTGAAATTAATTTTATGAAATTTGTGATTCCCTGGAAAACAAAGAAAGTTTTGATTAATTAAAATACTGTTAGTGATTTAAATACATATATTCTTAATCTAAATAACTTCTAAAGTGTAAAATAGATATAGGTATATATGTTCGGAATTTAGACGGTTTTTTAGAATCATAAAAAATTAATATCTATGATAGTAGATGTCAGTAGTTATAAAAATATGTACTATTTAGATTTTTTTAAACCTAACTTCATAATTATGAGAATAATTTTATATTTTAACAAGTTTTAGTATGTTTATTATTAAAAGTTGCATATATAAGCGAACTAACTAAAACTAAGAACTGTTTATTGCCATAAAATTAGAGAAAAGACTGTAACTAAAAGTAAGTATACCAATAGAACTTCAAACAACAAATATTTTAGCAGAAAAGACGTTTTTCATTTATTCAGAATCAGAAAATAAATATAGTTGACGGTTTTACAACCGCCTATAAATACTAAGAACGGGTTAAGTAAAAAAAAACTACTCAATTGTAAAATATAACTTTAAATTAAGAATAATATGTTGAAACAAGCAGTTTTAATTTCACTTAAATTCTTACGCTTGAGTCGTTGAATCAGTATTTATTTTATTGCATTAATTTACAATTACTGTTATATTTAGTAGAAAATATATCTTAGCAACGTGAGTTAAGTTCGTTTAAATGATTTTCTAAATAAAAAAAACCATAAAAATTTTTGATAACTGTTTAAATATTTCCTAGTACAAATATCTATTTAAATTAAGTTTCTGCTAAAGAACAAAGTATAAAGGTTTCTTGATGTAAAATTTTTAAACCAAAAAAATCTACTTCTTATAGAAACAATATTGTGACTATAAGGTTGCCTTGAAATTAATATTATGAAATTTGTGATTCCCTGGAAAACAAAGAAAGTTTTAATTAATTAAAATACTGTTAGTGATTTAAATACATATATTCTTAATCTAAATAACTTTTAAAGTGTAAAATAGATGTAAGTATATATGTTCGGAATTTAGACGGTTTTTTAGAATCATAAAAAATTAATATGTATGATAATAGATGTTAGTAGTTATAAAAATATGTACTATTTAGATTTTTTTAAACATAACTTCATAATTATGAGAATAATTTTATATTTTAACAAGTTTTAGTTTGTTTATTATTAAAATTTGCATATATAAGCGAACTAACTAAAACTAAGAACTGTTTAATACCATAAAGTTAGAGAAAAGCTGTAACTAAAAGTAAGTATACCAATAGAACTAAAAACAACAAATATTTTAGCAGAAAAGACGTTTTTCAATCAATCAGAATCAGAAAATAAATATAGTTGATGGTTTTACAACCGCTTATAAATACTAAGAACGGGTTAAATAAAAAAAAAACTACTCAATTGTAAAATATAACTAAGAATAATATGTTGAAACAAGCAATTTTAATTTTAATTTAATTCTTACGCTAGAAGCGTTGAATCAGTATTTATATTATTGCATTAATTTACAATTAATGTTATATTTAGTAGAAAATATATCTAAGTAACGTGTGTTATGTTCGTTTAAATGATTTATTAAATAAAAAAAAAACCATAAAAACTTTTGATAATTGTTTAAATATATCCTAGTACAAATATCTATTTTTATTAAGTTTCTGCTAAATAACAAAGTATAAAGGTTTCTTGATGTAAAATTTTAAAACCAAAAAAATCTACTTCTTATAGAAACAATATAGTGTATATAAGGTTACCTTGAAATTAATTTTATGAAATTTGTGATTCCTTGGAAAACAAAGAAAGTTTTAATTAATTAAAATACTGTTAGTGATTTAAATACATATATTCTTAATTTAAATAACTTCTAAAGTGTAAAATAGATATAGGTATATATGTTTGGAATTTAGACGGTTTTTTAGAATCATGAAAAATTAATATCTATGATAATAGATGTTAGTAGTTATAAAAATATATACTATTTAGATTTTTTTAAACATAACTTCATAATTATGAGAATAATTCTATATTTTAACAAGTTTTAGTACGTTTATTATTAAAAGTTGCATATATAAACGAACTAACTAAAACTAAGAACTGTTTAATACCATAAAGTTAGAGAAAAGGCTGAAACTAAAAGTAAGTATACCAATAGAACTTAAGACAACAAATATTTCAGCAGAAAAGACGTTTTTCAATCATTCAGAGTCAGAAAATAAATATAGTTGACGGTTTTACAACGGCCTATAAATACTAAGAACGGGTTAAGTAAAAAAAACTACTCAATTGTAAAATATAACTTTAAATTAAGAATAATATGTTGAAACAAGCAATTTTAATTTTAATTAAATTCTTACGCTAGAGGCGTTGAATCAGTATTTATATTATTGCATTAATTTACAATTACTGTTATATTTAGTAGAAAATAGATCTAAGCAACGTGTGTTATTTTCGTTTAAATGATTTATTAAATAAAAAAAAACCATAAAATATTGATAATTGTTTAAATATTTCCTAGTACAAATATCTATTTCAATTAAGTTTCTGCTAAATAACAAAGTATAAAGGTTTCTTGATGTAAAATTTTTAAACCAAAAAAAACTACTTCTTATAGAAGCAATATTGTGACTATAAGGTTGCCTTGAAATTAATATTAAGAAATTTGTGATTTGTGATTTCCTGGAAAACAAAGAAAGTTTTAATAAATTAATATACTGTTAGTGATTTAAATACATATATTCTTAATTTGAATAACTTCTAAAGTGTAAAATAGATATAGGTATATATGTTCGGAATTTAGACGGTTTTTTAGAATCATAAAAAATTAATATCTATGATGATAGATAATAGTAGTTATAAAAATATGTACTATTTAGATTTTTTTAAACCTAACTTCATAATTATAAGAATAATTTTATATTTTAACAAGTTTTAGTATGTTTATTATTAAAAGTTGCATATATAAGCGAACAAACTAAAACTAAGAACTGTTTAATACCATAAAGTTAGAGAAAAGGCTGAAACTAAAAGTAAGTATACCAATAGAACTTAAGACAACAAATATTTTAGCAGAAAAGACGTTTTTCAATCATTCAGAGTCAGAAAATAAATATAGTTGACGGTTTATCAACGGCCTATAAATACTAAGAACGGGTTAAGTAAAAAAAACTACTCAATTGTAAAATATAACTTTAAATTTAGAATAATATGTTGAAACAAGCAATTTTAATTTTAATTTAATTTTTACGCTAGAGGCGTTGAATCAGTATTTATATTATTGCATTAATTTACAATTACTGTTATATTTAGTAGAAAATAGATCTAAGCAACGTGTGTTATTTTCGTTTAAATGATTTATTAAATAAAAAAAACCATAAAATATTGATAATTGTTTAAATATTTCCTAGTACAAATATCTATATAATTAAGTTTCTGCTAAATAACAAAGTATAAAGGTTTCTTGATGTAAAATTTTTAAACCATAAAAAAATACAACTTGTAGAAACATTATTGTGACTATAAGGTTGCCTTGAAATTAATATTAATTAGTTTGTGATTTTCTGGAAAACAAAGAAAGTTTTAATTAATTAAAATACTGTTAGTGATTTAAAGAAATATATTCTTAATCTAAATAACTTCTAAAGTGTAAAATAGATATAGGTATATATGTTCGGAATTTAGACGGTTTTTTAGAATCATAAAAAATTAATATCTATGATGATAGATAATAGTAGTTATAAAAATATGTACTATTTAGATTTTTTTAAACCTAACTTCATAATTATAAGAATAATTTTATATTTTGACAAGTTTTAGTATGTTTATTATTAAAAGTTGCATATATAAGCGAACTAACTAAAACTAAGAACTGTTTAATACCATAAAGTTAGAGAAAAGGCTGTAACTAAAAGTAAGTATACCAATAAAACTTGAAACAACAAATATTTTAGCAGAAAAGACGTTTTTCAATCATTCAGAGTCAGAAAATAAATATAGTTGACGGTTTATAACCGCCTATAAATACTAAGAACGGATTAAGTAAAAAAAAACTACTTAATTGTAAAATATAACTATAAATTAAGAATAATATGTTGAAACAAGCAATTTCAATTATAATTAAATTCATACGCTAGAGGCGTTGAATCAGTATTTATATTATTGCATTAATTTACAATTTCTGTTATATTTAGTAGAAAATATATCTAAGCAAAGTGTGTTATGTTCGTTTAAATTATTTATTAAATAAAAAAAAACATAAAAAATTTTGATAATTGTTTAAATATTTCCTAGTACAAATATCTATTTTAATTAAGTTTCTGCTAAATAACAAAGTATAAAGGTTTCTTGATGTAAAATTTTTAAACCAAAAAAATCTACTTATTATAGAAACAATATTGTGACTATAAGGTTGCCTTGAAATTAATACTATAAAATTTTTGATTCCCTGAAAAACAAAGAAAGTTTTAATTAATTAAAATACTGTTAGTGATTTAAATACATATATTCTTATTCTAAAAAACTTCTAAAGTGTAAAATAGATATAGGTATGTATGCACGGAATTTAGACGGTTTTCTAGAATCATAAAAAATTAATATCTATGATAATAGATGTTAGTAGTTATAAAAATATGTACTATTCAGATTTTTTTAAACCTAACTTCATAATTATGAGAATATTTTTATATTTTAACAAGTTTTAGTATGTTTATTATTAAAAGTTGCATATATAAGCGAACTAACTAAAACTAAGAACCGTTAATACCATAAAGTTAGAGAAAAGGCTGTAACTAAAAGTAAGTATATCAATAGAACTTAAAACAACAAATATTTTAGCAGAAAAGACGTTTTTCAATCATTCAAAGTCAGAAAAAAAATATAGTTGACGGTTTTACAACCGCCTATAAATACTTAGAACGGGTTAAGTAAAAAAAAACTACTCAATTGTAAAATATAACTTTAAATTAAGAATAATATGTTGAAACAAGCAATTTTAATTTTAATTAAATTCTTACGCTAGAGGCGTTGAATTAGTATTTATATTATTGCATTAATTTACAATTACTGTTATATTTAGTAGAAAATATATCTAAGCAACGTGTGTTATGTTCGTTTAAATGATTTATTAAATAAAAAAAAAACCATAAAAAATTTTGATAATTGTTTAAACATTTCCTAATACAAATATCTATTTTAATTAAGTTTCTGCTATATAACAAAGTATAAAGGTTTCTTGATGTAAAATTTTTAAACCAAAAAAATCTACTTCTTATAGAAACAATATTGTGACTATAAGGTTGCCTTGAAATTAATATTATGAAATTTGTGATTCCCTGGAAAACAAAGAAAGTTTTAATTAATTAAAATACTGTTAGTGATTTAAATACATATATTCTTAATCTAAATAACTTCTAAAGTGTAAAATAGATATAGGTATGTATGTTCGGAATTTAGACGGTTTTTTAGAATCATAAAAAATTAATATCTATGATAATAGATGTTAGTAGTTATAAAAAAATGTACTATTCAGATTTTTTTAAACCTAACTTCATAATTTATGAGAATAATTTTATATTTTAACAAGTTTTAGTATGTTTATTATTAAAAGGTGCATATATAAGCGAACTAACTAAAACTAAGATCTGTTTAATACCATAAAGTTAGAGAAAAGGCAGTAACTAAACGTAAATATACCAATAGAACTTAAAAAAACAAATAATTTAGCAGAAAAGACGTTTTTCAATCATTCAGAGTCAGAAAAAAAATATAGTTGACGGTTTTACAACAGCCTATAAATACTAAAACGGGTTAAGTAAAAAAAAACCTACTCAAATGTAAAATATAACTTTAAATTAAGAATAATATGTTGAAACAAGCAATTTGAATTTTAATTAAATTCATACGCTAGAGGCACTGTATCAGTATTTATATTATTGCATTAATTTACAATTACTGTTATACTTAGTAGAAAATATATCTAAGCAACGTGTGTTATGTTCGTTTAAATGATTTATTAAATAAAAAAAAACCATATAAAATTTTGATAATTGTTTAAATATTTCCTAGTACAAATATCTATTTTAATTAAGTTTCTGCTAAATAACAAAGTATAAAGGTTTCTTGATGTAAAATTTTTAAACGAAAAAAATCTACTTATTATAGAAACAATATTGTGACTATAAGGTTGCCTTGAAATTAATATTATGAAATTTGTGATTTCCTGGAAAACAAAGAAAGTTTAAATTTATTAAAATACTGTTAGTGATTTAAATACATATATTCTTAATCTAAATAACTTCTAAAGTGTAAAATAGATATAGGTATATATGTTCGGAATTTAGACGATTTAATAGAATCATAAAAAATTAATATCTATGATAAGAGATGTTAGTAGTTATAAAAATATGTACTATTTAGACTTTTTTAAACATAACTTCATAATTATGAGAATAATTTTATATTTTAACAAGTTTTAGTTTGTTTATTATTAAAAGTTGCATATATAAGCGAACTAACTGAAACTAAGAACTGTTTAATACCATAAAATTAGAGAAAAGGCTGTAACTAAAAGTAAGTATACCGATAGAACTTATAACAACAAATATTTTAGCAGAAAAGACGTTTTTCAATCATTCAGAGTCAGAAAATAAATATAGTTGACGGTTTTACAACCGCCTATAAATACTAAGAACGGGTTAAGTAAAAAAATACTACTCAATTGTAAAATATAACTATAAATTAAGAATAATATGTTGAAACAAGCAATTTCAGTTTTAATTAAATTCTTACGCTAGAGGCGTTGAATCAGTATTTATATTATTGCATTAATTTACAATTACTGTTATATTTAGGAGAAAATATATCTAAGTAAAATGTGTTATGTTCGTTTAAATGATTCATTAATAAAAAAAACCATAAAAAGTTTTGATAATTGTTTAAATATTTCCTAGTACAAATATCAATTTTAATTAAGTTTCTGCTAAATTACAAAGTATAAAGGTTTCTTGATATAAAATTTTTAAACCATAAAAATATACTTCTTATAGAAACAATATTGTGACTATAAGGTTGCCTTGAAATTAATATTATGAAATTTGTGATTCCCTGGAAAACAAAGAAAGTTTTAATTAATTAAAATACTGTTAGTGATTTAAATACATATATTCATAATCTGAATAACTTCTAAAGTGTAAAATAGATATAGGTATAAATGTTCGGAATTTAGACGATTTTTTAGAATCATAAAGAATTAATATCTATGATAATAGATGTTAGTAGTTATAAAAATATGTACTATTTAAATTTTTTTAAACATAACTTCATAATTATGAGAATAATTTTATATTTTAACAAGTTTTAGTATGTTTATTATTAAAAGTTGCATATATAAGCGAACTAACTAAAACTAAGAACTGTTTAATACCATTAAGTTAGACAAAAGGCTGTAACCAAAAGTAAGTATACCAATAGAACTTAAAACAACAAATATTTTAGCAGAAAAGACGTTTTTCAATCATTCAGAGTCAGAAAATAAATATAGTTGACGGTTTTACAACCGCCTATAAATACTAAGAACGGGTTAAGTAAAAAAAAAACTACTCAATTGTAAAATATAACTTTTAATTAAGAATAATATGTTGAAACAAGCAATTTTAATTTTAATAATATTTTTACGCTTGAGGCGTTAAATCAGTATTTATATTATTGCATTAATTTACAACTACTGTTATATTTAGTAGAAAATATATCTAAGCAACATGTGTTATGTTTGTTTAAATGACTTATTATATAAAAAAAAAACATAAAAAATTATGATAATTGTTTAAATATTTCCTAGTACAATTATCTATTTAATTAATGTTTCTGCTAAATAACAAAGTATAAAAGTTTCTTGATGTAAAATTTTTAAACCAAAAAAATCTACTTCTTATAGAAACAATATTGTAACTATAAGGTTGCCTTGAAATTAATATTATGAAATTTGTGATTCCCTTGAAAACAAAGAAAGTTTTAATTACATAAAATACTGTTAGTGATTTAAATACAAATATTCTTTATCTAAATAATTTCTAAAGTGTAAAATAGATATAGGTATATATGTTCGAAATTTAGACGGTTTTTTAGAATCATAAAAAATTAATATCTATGATAATAGATGTTAGTAGTTACAAAAATATGTACTATTTAGATTTTTTTAAACATAACTTCATAATTATGAGAATAATTTTATATTTTAACAAGTTTTAGTATGTTTATTATTAAAAGTTGCATATATAAGCGAACTAACTAAAACTAAGAACTGTTTAATACCATAAAGTTAGAGAAAAGGCTGTAACTAAAAGTAAATATACCAATAGAACTTAAAACAACAAATATTTTAGCAGAAAAGACGTTTTTCAATCAATCTGAGTCAGAAAATAAATATAGTTGACAATTTTACAACCGCCTATAAATACTAAGAACGGGTTAATTAAAAAAAAACTATTCAATTGTAAAATATAACTTTAAATTAAGAATAATATGTTGAAACAAGCAATTTTAATTTTAATTTAATTCTTACGCTAGAGGCGTTGAATCAGTATTTATATTATTGCATTAATTTACAGTTACTGTTATATTTAGTAGAAAATATATCTAAGCAACGTGTGTTATGTTCGTTTAAATGATTTATTAAATAAAAAAAACCATAAAAAATTTTGATAATTGTTTAAATATTTCCTAGTACAAATATCTATTTTCATTAAGTTTCTGCTAAATAACAAAGTATAAAGGTTTCTTGATGTAAAATTTTTAAACCAAAAAAATCTACTTCTTATATAAACAATATTGTGACTATAAGGTTGCCTTGAAATTAATATTATGAAATTTGTGATTCCCTGGAAAAAAAATAAAGTTTTAATTAATTAAAATACTGTTAGTGATTTAAATACATATATTCTTAATCTAAATAACTACTAAAGTACAAAATAGATATATGTTCGGAATTTAGACGGTTTTTCATAATCATAATAAATTAATATCCATGATAATAGATGTTAGTAGTTATAGAATGTATAGAAATATTTAGATTTTTTTAAACATAACTTCATATATATGAGAATAACTTTATATTTTTACAAGTTTTAGTATGTTTATTATTAAAAGTTGCATATATAAGCGAACTAACTAAAACTAAGAACTGTTTAATACCATAAAGTTAGAGAAAAGGCTGTAACTAAAAGTAATTATACCAATAGAACTTAAAACAACAAATATTTTAGCAGAAAAGACGTTTTTCAGTCATTCAGAGTTAGAAAATAAATATAGTTGACGGTTTTACAACCGCCTATAAATACTAAGAACGGGTTAATTAAAAAAAACTATTCAATTGTAAAATATAACTTTAAATTAAGAATAATATGTTGAAACAAGCAATTTTAATTTTAATTTAATTCTTACGCTAGAGGCGTTGAATCAGTATTTATATTATTGCATTAATTTACAGTTACTGTTATATTTAGTAGAAAATATATCTAAGCAACGTGTGTTATGTTCGTTTAAATGATTTATTAAATAAAATAAAACCATAAAAATTATGATAATTGTTTAAATATTTCCTAGTACAAATATCTATTTTAATTAAGTTTCTGCTAAATAACAAAGTATAAAGGTTTCTTGATGTAAAATTTTTAAACCAAAAAAATCTACTTCTTATAGAAACAATATTGTGACTATAAGGTTGCCTTGAAATTAATATTATGAAATTTGTGATTCCCTGGAAAACAAAGAAAGTTTTAATTAATTAAAATACTGTTAGTGATTTAAATACATATATTCCTAGACTAAATAACTTCTAAAGTATAAAATAGAAATAGGTATATATGTTCGGAATTTAGACGGTTTTTCAGAATCATAAAAAATTAATATCTATAATAATAGATGTTAGAAGTTATAAAAATATGTACTATTTATATTTTTTTTAACCTAACTTCATAACTATGAGAATAATTTTATATTTTATCAAGCTTTAGTTTGTTTATTATTAAAAGATGCATATATAAGCGAACTAACTAAAACTAAGAACTGTTTAATACCATAAAGTTAGAGAAAAGGCTGTAACTAAAAGTATATATACCAATAGAACTTAAAACAACAAATATTTTAGCAGAAAAGACGTTTTTCAATCATTCAGAGTCAGAAAATAAGTATAGTTGACGGTTTTACAACCGCCTATAAATACTAAGAACGGGTTAAGTAAAAAAAAAAACTACTCAATTGTAAAATATAACTTTAAATTAAGAATAATATGTTGAAACAAGCAATTTTAATTTTAATTAAATTCTTACGCTAGAGGCGTTGAATCAGTATCTATATTATTGCATTAATTTACAATTATTGTTATATTTAGTAGAAAATATATCTAAGCAACGTGTGTTATGTTCGTTTAAATGATTTATTAAATAAAAAAAACCATAAAAAATTTTGATAATTGTTTAAATATTTTCTAGTACAAATATCTATTTTAATTAAGTTTCTGCTAAATAACAAAGTATAAAGGTTTCTTGATGTAAAATTTTTAAACCAAAAAAATCTACTTATTATAGAAACAATATTGTGACTATAAGGTTGCCTTGAAATTAATATTATGAAATTTGTGATTCCCTTGAAAACAAAGAAAATTTTAATTATTTAAAATACTGTTAGTGATTTAAATACATATATTCTTAATCTAAATAACTTCTAAAGTGTAAAATAGATATAGGTATATATGTTCGGAATTTAGACAGTTTTTTAGAATTATAAAAAATTAATATCTATGATAATAGATGTTAGTAGTTATAAATCATGTACTATTTAGATTTTTTTAAACATAACTTCATAATTATGAGAATAATTTTATATTTTAACAAGTTTTAGTTTGTTTATTATTAAAAGTTGCATATATAAGCGAACTAACTAAAACTAAGAACTGTTTAATACCATAAAGTTAGAGAAAAGGCTGTAACTAAAAGTAAGTATACCAATAGAACTTAAAACAACAAATATTTTAGCAGAAAACACGTTTTTCAATCATTCAGAGTCAGAAAATAAATATAGTTGACGGTTTTACAACCGCCTATAAATACTAAGAACGGGTTAAGTAAAAAAAAACTACTCAATTGTAAAATATAACTTTAAATTAAGAATAATATGTGGAAACAAGCAATTTTAATTTTAATTAAATTCTTACGCTAGAGGCGTTGAATCAGTATTTATATTATTGCATTAATTTACAATGACTGTTATATTTACTAGAAAATATATCTAAGCAACGTGTGTTATGTTCGTTTAAATGATTTATTGAATAAAAAAAACCTTAAAAAATTTTGATAATTGTTTAAATATTTCCTAGTACAAATATCTAAATTAATTAAGTTTCTGCTAAATAACAAAAAATAAAGGTTTCTTGATGTAAAATTTTTAAACCAAAAAAATCTACTTTTATAGAAACAATATTGTGACTATAAGGTTGCCTTGAAATTAATATTATGTAATTTGTGATTCCCTTGAAAATAAAGAAAGTTTTAATTAATTAAAATACTGTTAGTGATTTAAATACATATATTCTTAATATAAATAACTTCTAAAGTGTAAACTAGATATTGGCATATATGTTCGGAATTTAGACGGTTTTTTAGAATCATAAAAAATTAATATCTATGATAATAGATGTTAGTAGTTATAAAAATATGTACTATTTAGATTTTTTTAAACATAACTTCATAATTATGAGAATAATTTTATATTTTAAAAAGTTTTAGTATGTTTATTATTAAAAGTTGCATATATAAGCGAACTAACTAAAACTAAGAACTGTTTAACACCATAAAGTTAGAGAAAAGGCTGTAACTAAAAGTAAGTATACCAATAGAACTTAAAACAACAAATATTTTAGCAGAAAAAACGTTTTTCAATCATTCAGAGTCAGAAAATAAAAACAGTTGACGGTTTTACAACCGCCTATAA
>NW_028139718.1:20783-48624 GCF_965202585.1 Thalia democratica
TTTTAAATTATTAAAACTGTAAATTTTTCATAATTTAACAGCTAAAATATAAATTAAATATTTCTATCAAAAAAAAATGCTTACTAAATAAAACGTTTGAGACTACATTTCTTTAGCAAATTTACAAAAGAGTACAAAGTAACTTCAAATGTTTAGATATACAAAATAAAAACTTTAATAATAAACATATAAACAAGTTATAAATATACGTTATAAATATAAGTTATATATATACAATAATATACATGATACACAATAACTGTTTTTTAGCTTAAAAGAAAAACTAATATTAATAAATAATAATAATAATTAATAAAATAACAATGCAGTGATTAATAAAAATATTGAAAGTTGTTCATAATGTAAAAATTGTAGTAACATTTATAAATAAATGTTTTGAAATTATTAGGATTTGTAAATCTTATAATAATTTATTATCTATATTAACTCTATTAATTTAAAACTTCAACCCAATTTAAATAATCAACTTAGCCCTGATAAAGGATACCTATACTAAAATACTACTATTTTAAAAAAGAGTAAAATAAAAACTTTAATGTCTTGTATTACTCCTACTAAGTATACACTACATACAGACTTCTTATTTTCAACTTTATTTTATACAATTGGATGAGAGTGTTTCAGAAAAATATTATCTGTTTAATATTTATTGAAATACTAAAAGTGAGTGTTGTTAACATTTAATGATTGAGTTTTATAAAAGTTAGAAATAAATAGCATCTCAAAGTTAATAAACACTCTTGCTAATTATTTCACACTTTTTTATTTCACTTTAACAGCTAAAATAATTTGGTATTTAAAATATATAGAATAAATGAAGTTTTGATGTACAAAGATAAAAATTAATTTCTTATAAAGTTATTAGAGGTGTAGTAAAAACTATTTGAAATAATAAGTAGATACTTCTTTATATTACATAGTTAAATCTATGCTTTATTTCATTTATAATTAGCTTCAATCTAATATTAATAACTTTAAATACTTATCTAATTTTAGGTGAAGAGCACTGGATTTAAACTAAGAACAATGGAACTCAGAAAACTATATTAAACAGTAAAAGCTTGTAATAGATTAACATCAAAACATTTTTGACAGCAGATTTTAAAACTAAGTACACATTGATAAAAATGGTACAGCAAAAGTTTAAAGATTAAAGTAGAAACTTGGTATTTATTTTCAAACCTGAAATTTCCTCAACTACTCAAAAAAATATTATTAAGAAAGCTTGATTCATGGTTACCTTCTAACTTCAAAAACAACTGTGTTTTTAAATAAGTTGAATTTTTAATTACAGTTTAAACTTTTTTCAACTTTGCATTATTCAAGAATTTAAGTTCAATTAGTTGAGGAATTTTGATTTGTAGATCTTCATTTAATATTATTTTATTTATTTTCATTTGATGAACTAACTTGTTTTATTGTTGCAGAATAAAAATCTGAAAAATTTTAAATAGGATATTTTTTTTTCAATAAAAACCTACTACGTCGCGAATTTAGATGAACTCTAAATTAAAAATAACTTGTGTTTTAAAATTGCACACAAGAAGACAATACTATCTGCTTTACAGTTGAGTAATTTGAATTCAAAGATGTTTTGTCTATTACAGTCTTTTATATTTTGCCATTCAAGTAATGATATGTAAATCTAAGATACAACACTATTTATTTCACAAGGAAAAAATTAAGCTATATATAGGTGTAGGGAGTACTATGGTGATGTTTTCTGGACTTATGAGTTATTATGATTTGGATCATAAAGATCCTTCATTTTTTGCTTCATTAAGAAAAATCAGAAAAAAAAAATTTCAAAAAAAAAACAACTGCTGCCAAAAAACCTAATTTCAACCCCAAAAATCAAATACTTTTTGATTTTTTGACTTAAACAGTAATGAAAACACTTATACATCTCCTAGACTTATAATTTATGTCTCAAATATAATCTTATACATATTGACATATATTTAAAGACATATTAACTGCTTTTGATGTATTATGACGCCATAATCATAGGGTTGCCACGGATCAAGCTGAGAAAAATTTCCTGACTTTTTACTAAAATTTTCCTGACCTTTCTAAATCAAACTCTTAATTTAAACTTATTCTAAAATACTTTTTTTGATTTTTAACATTTAAAGGCTTTGGAAAATAAGGAATTTTGTAAGTTTAAACTGACAAAATCTGACTTTTTTTTTATTTTGTCAAATTTGCTGACTTTTCCTAATTTTTTTTTAAAACCTATTTTTCATTACTTTTGTCTTTTTTTTTTTAGTTTTTCCTGACTTTTCATGACCTTGTAGCAACCCTGAATAAGTATAAGCTTTCATTTAAGACATAAATTAAAAGTCTAGGAGATGTATAAGTGATTTTATTACTGTCATCGTCAAAAAATCAAAAATTATTTGATTTTTGGGGTTGAAATTAGTTTTTTGGGCATCAGTTGGTTTTTTTTTTCAATTTTTATTCATTTTTTTTCAGATTCTTCTTTATGACACATCCAAATCATAATGCCTGAATAAATATTACAATATGACCATAGAAATGTGCTGTACTCCCTACCTCTACTATAAAACTATGTTTTAATCAATGCATTTAATAAATTTGTATATTTCAAAGTATTTTTCATAGTTTTTAACAAGTTTTACTGTTTTTGAAGCTTTAAAGGTAACTAAAATAAAAATGTCTTTGTTAGTGTGAGGCAGAAGTTAGGTCATTTTTATTAAAAGATTCCTATGCAAGTATATCAACTGCAGTTTGTTTAATTTTTAATCATGTAATTTTTCTTAACAACTTTAGGTTAGCTAAAAGTTTTGTTTTCTTTTTAAACATTTGACTTTAATTATTCAGGAAATGTTTCTGGTATTACAAAAAAAAAAATCCTATTTTAAAACTTAAAAAAAATACAAAATTTATATTAAAACAAACAATTGATATTTTACACTATTTTTAAATTGACATCTAAAGTAGGGGTGGTTAATTTTGATCATGTTTGTAAAACTTGCTTAGAAAAACTGATTTTTGACAAAAATTATCAGATGAAATAAAAAAAATATTAATTTTTTGAAAGTATTAACTTTTTAGTTATAATAGTTGAAAAAATTGTTTCTTTTAATTTTTCTTTTATGGTAAAAATACATATGACTATGATTAAACACAAATATTTTCTAATTATCAGGTCAGAAAGAAAATGATGTTTAATGGGAATTTGTACTTATAAACATTTGGTTTTAACTCATCAGTGCAACCTTTTTCAATAAATATGTCCTCAAAACACTTTTTGATAGTTCTGTAAAAAAATAGTTTTTAATTACTAGACATCATTAATAATAAAACAAGTAAAGTTTGTTTTTTAGCTCTGGTAAAAAAAATACATAAAACTAAACTTGTTGAACAAGTGCAGCTTCTTAAAGTTATAGTAACACAGAACTATTACAATATTTATTGAACAAAGAAAAAAAAGCGCTCAAATATTTGGTCCAAGGACCTGGTGTACGAAAAAACCTTTCGGTTATTGAGTCATACACCAGGATACAGTTTAAAGTCATGTCCTGGACAATCAATAAAGAGCTATAATGCAAAAAGAATAAAAATCTTACAAAGTGTTGGTGAAACTTGTCAAAAAAAATTAAAAGAATGTTAGGGGAGAGAAATAAATTTAGAGTAACTAGTTTATAACGACTTTGTATAGTCACAACTATTTTTTCAATAACTTAAATATGATTTCTTCATTTCTTTTAAATTACAACTACTTCTATTGTTGACATGAAACAAAATCCACTTAAGTTTTTGGTACGGTAAACCACCTATTTCAAAAACAATCGGTGATAGTGTAATAACCGGGTAGCTTCTATGTTTTGCATGGGTAGCTGTCTAAATTGCGCGAGCGTACAAAATTACAAATGGGGACAAATGTGCACGAAAACACTAGATTGTACGAAGACTAATTTGCACGAGAGCACAAAATTTCACGAAGATAAAATTGCACGTAGACAAAATTTCACGAAGGTTCACTTTTGCCCGAGGGGATATTTTTGCACAGGCAGACAACTTTGCACGCAGACACTTTTGAAAGCAGAGTTATTTTTGCACGAAGAAAAATTTTGCACTGAGGGTTAATTTTGCACAATAGGTAGAATATTTTTTATTTCATATTGGAGTTTAATTTAATCTTAATTTAATTTAAGTCTATATCAATACATATTTATTCTTTTATAAGGGTTATTTTTATTAAAATAGAAATCTAGTTTAATTTTCATTTAAATAAAATATTTATTTATACTAGTTTTTAAAAACATTAATTTAAATTTAATTAAAAAAAAAGCTAAATAGATTTTTTAAAAAGTGTTAAAATAAAGTTAATTTAAACCTTACAAAATTAAAGTGACTTCTATAATACATGCTCATTATTATTTTTTTAGATAAAATTTAAAGTTTTTTATATATTTTTCATTTATTCATTTTAAGTTATTTTTTTTTTGTGCAAAATTAACCCTCCGTGCAAAACTGTCTGTCGTGCAAAGTTGAGCTTCTGTGTAAAATAGTCTTCGTGCAATTTTGTGCCCGCGTGCAAACTAGTCTTTGTGCAAAAGTATCTTTGTGCAATTTTGTACACTCGTGCAATTTTGTTCTCGTGCAATTTAGTCCCCACGTGCAATTTAGTAACCTCGCCTCGTGTAATTTTGTCTTCGCGTAATTTAGACCCGTTCCCGTTTTGCATATTTATAAGCAAGAGATATTACTTTTTTTTTATTCTAATAATTTAAAAACTGATCTGTATTTGTAATTTATTTTTAATTTTTTTTTGTGTAGCAGAACATTTTCCAGATTTTTAATTGAAACCCAGCGTATTGAATATTATCTATTGAAGTATTTTCATATATATTCTTGAAGTAAAGTAATTTAGTAATATCAATTGGCCATTTTATAGATTTTTTTTTCTAGCTCAAAATTTAAGTGACTGAATAATTATGCATCTGTTTTTATAGTAAAAACATGAAAAATTCATTGTTCTACTAAAAAAAACGAACTTAAAAGAAGAAAGAAGTTAAAGACTAAATTTGTTTAGCAATTTTACAAAGGAATACAAAGCAACTTTAAGTATTCAGATTTATATGAAATATAAATATTTCATAAAAAAAAAACACATAAGTTTTTATTAAAGATTTAATAAAAAACAAAGCTTTCTTTTTAAATGAGATAAAATATATCTCAAAAAATATGTTATTTTAAACGAACTCAAAGCTATTAAGTAATTAAAATGTTTTTAACATATATTCTTAAATAAAACTGATACAAAAAAAATTTTACGTACGAGATATTTTACTATAAATAAAAGATTAGCAACTATATATAAGTCACGAGCCGTACTTTAAAGAAAAGAGTCTTTTGCGGGCTGTAGTTGTTTTTAATAGTTGTAATAAGTAACATAAAAATAATCTTAATAAAAAAATGTGATAAAATAAGCAATATGATAAATGAAACAATTTAGGTAAACTAGTTAAAACTAATCTGTAACAAATCCTTGTTATAACTTGTAAAAATAATAATAGCCTCATCAAAAAATAAAACTAGATTGTATCAAAAATTAGATTATTCAGCAGAACATCTTTTAATTAAAGGAACACTTAATTCAAAACTAATAAAACATTACTTTTATTTTTAAGATGTGGAACTTTAACTAAATAAAGCTAAAAAACCTTCTTTTGACTTTAGCACCAACCAAATGAATATAATTAAACACTTTGTTAAACTTTGTTAACTAAAAAATAAAAAACTTTACAAAAACAATTTTAAGTTATTAAAGTCAAGAAGAAGTATTTTGTCATCATTGTTAGGTTAAATACTTTTTATAAACTTTCTTTAACTTTGATTATTGCCGTCCACGACAATCTACTACCCATCACTTATTGTGTTTAATCTTGATTGCCGCCTAAAAGGCTGCAATTTTTATAATTATGATTTACTATACCGACCAAACCAACGTTTACTATATTTCAATAAAATTAATCAATTGAATGCCACTACGCAAGTGTTGTTAACTTTTAATAAGTAAGTTAAAAAAAAGAAATAGAGAGCATTTCAAAGTTAACAAATAGTTTTGTTATTTATTAAATACTTGTTTATTTATCTTTTACAGCTAACATACTTGGTAATGTGTTATACAGAGTAAATGAACTTTTGACCTGTAAGGATTAAAACTAGTTTGTCTCATTAAGTTATAAGAAAAGTAGTGCAAATATTTTAAATCAAAAATAGATTTTTTTTAAATAAAATGTAGTTTTATTTCTTTTTTATGTTAATATAACGGTTTTAATAACCCATTTCACACAAAATTGTATTTTAAGAGCGTTGCAAAATGTTGTTAGTTAACTGGACTATATCTTTATTTTCTAATCAGTTTATTAGTATTAAATATACAAACTAAGGCAAGTACTATAAAAGTACTAAGACATTACGAATTCTTAAAAAATTTAAAAAAATACCTTCAGTGGAATTTTAATGAGACTTAAGCAGTTTAATGTATTTTCAACATAAAGCCTTTATCTTCTAGACCAGGGGTCGGCAAACTGCGGCCCGCGGGCCAATTGCGGCCCTTGAAGAGTATATCTGCGGCCAGCGAGCACGTTTATTTTTTGAATGGGATGCGGCCCGCGAAAGAAAATTCTGTGGCCCGCGAGCAAGTAAATGTGGCCCGCTGAGCAAAAATATATTTTAAGTATAATTTTTAATAGTAAAAATGCTGTAGTTTGTTTAGATTTGATTAGTTTCATTTAAACTCCCTGTATAACATTTTGAAACAATTAAAAAGCTTCACTCCATTGGATTAAACAAGTAAAAAAGACAGATTAGCCTTCGAGCTGTGTTTTAAAATAACTTTCTTCTTACCATAACAAATTATGATGTGAAAAAACAGTCTTAAAAATACTTGAACTCAGTTATTTATATAACATCTATTAAGTAAGTGAACAAAATGCAAATGTTTTCCCTTGTTTACAAAAGTAATGCACAGTAACTGACAAAAATGTCATTTCTTTAAAGTTTATACATTTCGTTTAATACGTAACTTATACCTATTATATTTTACCACTGTATTTAAGTGTACATAAAAACATTAAAAGTAATATAATAAAAAGAAATAAGGTTTGTTTTATTTAGATTTCAACATATTTTGAATGTTGTATAAGTTTTCTGCGTACTTTAAGTTAATTCCTATGCACACTAACGGACAGTGAAGTTTATTTTTAAACCAATTTGAAAACATTATTTAAGTTAGATTTAGTTCAATTTAAGTATAATTTTCGATTATAATTGTTTTTACAAAAAATATCTAAAAGTGTACAGACACATTTAAAACAATTAGTTTAACATAATCACATTATTTTTGTTCAGTATACATTTTTATTTTACAATCAAAGCTTTTTGGAAACTTAAGTTAATTTCTTTGCATTGCAAACTTATATACACAGATGTTCTTTTTTAGAATTACCTATTTAACACAAACAAGATTTAGGGATAATAAATTTGTTGAGTCTGTTTATTCTCAATCAAAATAGTTTAAATTTAAGCAAATAAACAAAACATTGCCACACACTCAGACTTAGTCAGACTAGTTTATAAACTTTTCAAATATCAGGCCAGTTTAGGCATTTTTCAGTTTTTGATTTAAATTGTTAGTTTTATTTCTAAATGTAAGGATAGTTTTTTGATCACTTAGGCAGGATGTTTTGCTTTGAAGACTGGCATAGTAAACTTATGATGTATGTTTTGTTCATTTCACAGTTTTGGTTTTAATTATGATATATGTTAAGTTTTAAGTCTTGCAGCTGCTATAAATGGAAGTATTATTATTATTATTATTATTATTATTTAAATATAAATGTGAACAATCATTGTTGCCCAAAAATCTTGAATTTTGAAAAAAAACTTGAAATTTGCCAGATTAGGCAAAAAAATCTGGAACTTGAGAATTTTCGAAAACACCTTGAGTTTTAAACAATTTTTACATGTAAAATAATGAAACTTCGACTTTATATAAAAGATTTCTCAACAATTTAATTTATTAAAAAACACATTTAAAATCGACTAACAGTATCTTTTTAATATTGCTATAATATTTTAGACAGTTTTTTTTTACTTTAAACTTAATTTCATACTAAAATTAGATTACAAAACTTGCACTTTTCAAAAGATAGAAGAAATTCAGAAAACCTGGAAAAAAATTCTTAAAAACCTTTGGCAACCCTGAAACTGATTACATTCTTTCTAAGAGTTAAAAATAGCACAAATATTTTATGTTTGACATATGTTATGTGTAAACACCATAATAAAACATTTTTTTTACAAAATATGTTATAATGGTAATTTTAAGTATAATGACCAACTGTTTCAATTTTCTTATCTTTAATACCCCTTGTAAGTAATCAGATTCATATGATTTCGCAGTATAATGTTCTTAACCTTCTTTATAAATATATGTAAACCTTATACAGAAATTACCATAGTATTTTGTTTGACATGTAGTTTATACCTAAGTTTCTCTTATAAATGTTTTAACACTACTTGTTATATTTGAGTGTACACAAAAATATTTGAAATAACACAATAATAAGTACATAATAGTGTTTATTTCATTTTGGTTTCACACGTTTTGATTTTTTTAGAAGTTTTGTGTGTATTTTAAATTTATTTTTAAGCACACTATTGTACAGAGATGCTTATTTTTAAACCACAATTTTAAATAGGACATGAGTTAGTAAAAATACCTGAAATAAATATTCTCAGATGAGCAGCATTTGTTGTTGCTTTCATCTTAATAGATCGATTAAAGTTCCAATTTGATTTATTTGAAATATCAGAAATTGCCTAAAAGCGTTTTTTTTTGTCACTGAAGAAATTAATAAAATACTTTTACTACCACCAACACAAGTTCTTTAAAAAAGTTTTAAAATCTGAACTGTGTCTCCTTTTAAGTATTTACTTTTGCTTCTTAATAACTTACCTTGACAACTTTTTCCTCTTTAGTATGTAGTTACTGAAGATAATCATGTGCTTTCTTAAAACTGACTTGAGCGATTTGTTTTTTTCGGTTCTCGCAACAACTACTAATTAACGTTTTGTGATTCTTATAAATCGTCTTATATTTTTAATTTACTCTTTTTTGTAGGCAATATTTTCATTGCAGATAAAGCAATAAATAATTGCTACAATTATTAATAAAAAATAAGTTCATTTATAGCTTAATAAATATTTACTTTTGTCAACAATATTTAAGAAACTTAACTGTCCATTCAAGCTGACGTACAACAATATTTTTTTTGCTGTATGTATTTATTTCGCTGTCAAAAAACTTCGTTATTTTGTTATTTCGTGAGTTTTATTTAAAACAGGGTTGCAAAACAAACTATTTGAAAAACTCACACTTGGTTAAACCTATTCAAACATTTAAGAAAACTTAGGTGCAAGTGTACAATTTTTATTTAAAACATTTTGAATTCTCAGAATAGTATTTATGACTGTAGTGAAGTTGATTAACTATAATTTTTTACTTGTCGTTTTGAATATTTTGTACTTTTGTATGATGATACTTTAGTTAAGTATTAAAGCTTTTGTTTCTTCAAAGCAAATTTTTGGCTTTTTTAACTTTTAATAAACTCAGGCTGGTTTTATGTGATTCAGACTTTTTCTAATTAATTTTTAATAAGATATTTTACTAAAGTATTTAAGCATTTATTGCGTTATTTTTTTTATACTTCTTTACATAACATATAAGTTCTAAATTTATTAAATTAAAACTAGTTACTGAACTTTTTAAAAAGTGCAAGTTATTTAAAATGCAAAATCTATTTTTAAGAGTTTAAATTTTTTTAAATATGAAAAAGTGGTTGACATTATAAACAATACATAAAAGTGATTTATAGATGGTTTTCAAGCTGGGTTTTTAAAGAGAGTTAGTTTGTAAGTAAAATAAGAAACATATCAAGTTATTCTTATTAACTTTTAAAGACAGTACATAGTTTGTTAAGTCTTGAGTATATTAGTCTATGAAAATATTACTCCATTAAATGTGTATAATTTTGATAGGTATTCTATGTGTAGCTAAAAGTAATTAAAATAATAAACTGAATAAAAACAAAATTTTTTTATTAGTGTCACTAAAACTAAAACTGCGGCCCGCGAAATTTTTGGAAACTTGAAAATTGGCCCGCGAGTACCAACTGCCTGCCGACCCCTGTTCTAGACCAAGAGGTTGTTCAAAAAAGATACAAAGTATTAGTAATATTTTTTAAACTTGCAACTTAAAACACCAGATTATTAGTATTAACTGAAAAAGAAACTCTAAACAATTCATTCAGTACCAAACAATATTTTGTTTAGTAAACATGTAGTACATAAGAAAGCATTCAAACAACATATATGGTACGAAATAAATACGTTTTAAATGTTACATAATTTATCAAAAATAGTTCGTAAAATTATTTTATTGTTCATCGAAGATAACTTCTTGAATTCTGGTGATATTGTTTGATGACAACAACCGGTCTCCCTGCAACTTTAAACTGCTTGTTTTCTTTTGTTCTTTCCTGGTATGACTCCATATCTTCCTTATTATTAAAACTTAATTGAACAAAGCAAATTTGATCATTATGGTACCTTGGAGATTTTTTTTTGAAATATGTGACTCGCATTTTTTTACCGAAACCTTGTTGAAAGATATGATTTAGGTTTATTCTTTCATCAATCTTAAACATATGTTCTACAAAATACGCTATTAACGATTGTTTCTTTGTTGCATCGCGATCTGATCTATGCCTGTAAGTAAAAGTTTATTACATTAAATCATGTCTACTTTCCATCAATATTAATGCTATTGCAGTGTGCTAATTAAAAGAATTCAACTAACTTATGCAGTTCTATTATGTCTCTGGACTTCAAGTAGAAGACATTTTGCAGTCTGCCGTCGTTTATACGGTGGGACACAAACAACTTTAACTCGGAAAACGGGACACGTACTCTCCAGTTAGATGTTTTTTCGAAAATACTTCTGTTGTTAAACACAAGCATCATCTGTTCCACGCAGGCAAATTCGATGAAAAATATTCTATAGTTGCCATTAGTGGGTGGAGATGATATAAGAAACATCCTTTGAGACATTCCGAAATTGTTAGTCAAAATTTGTGCAATGTGTTCATCAGTAAAATGTACTGGAACATTGCCTATACTTAGTTTTGAGTTTTGGAGAACCTTGTTGATTGAAGATTCCACTTTTTGCTTATTTGGCCTAAAGTAATTTAAATTTATTATACTTATACTAAACTTTTTCTTACGTAAAGAAGTTAATATTATTATTTGTTCAGTGATTTAATAAAATAACAGTTTTATCAAAAACATCAAAATTATATCGAATTGTTAACCACTTTTGAAACTAAAATAACCAATGGACTGACATTTTAAAATAAACACTTCATGAATTTACAGATAAAATATTGTAAAATAAATTAAATTTAGAAAATATGAAATTGTACAGCTACCTATAGCTTTTTAAAAACATATTAGTCTGAGGGTTTCTTAAGCAAACTAACAACTATTAAAACTAAACTATAATGGAGTAGAGAGAAAATAAATTCTATTTGACTAAAATGTATAGTTTATTAAAAGAGGCATCATAACCTACCCATAAAACAAAGTTTCTATTGTATCATCTCTTAATCGACTTGCTGGTACCTTGATTTCTACTCTATTGTCCTTTTTTCTAATCAACTCCACTTGGGTGCATAGAGCTTTATAGATAAACAAATAATTGGTACCAAGTTTTTATCACTAAATTGCTCTAGTAGAAAACCAAACGACATGAAATATTAAACAACCTTATACTGCTTTTAGATTGATTAGTTTTGAAATAAGAAACATTGTTGTTAGTACCTGCATCTAAAAGACTTTCATTGTTGATTTCAAAAGTTGTCAAGTATATGTTGAGCTTTGGATTTTCAACTTGACTTTCCCAGAATGAACTGAAAAAATTAATAAAATTAAAAATGATGAATGTTTAATTTGTTGAAAACAAGTTATTGCAAAAGCTTTTCAACAATTTAAACACTAAATTTAAATTTCAACAGTTTCTTTTTTTTTAACGTCATTTTAATTATTAATTTATCATGGAAATATCATATTCTGTGTTGTTTTTAAGTTTTTTGAAAACACTTACAAAAAAATTATGTTTCATTTTAAAATTAAAACATTTAAGTTGAAAGACATACATTTATTAATATCCTAAACAACAAGATGTTCCATTTGATTTTTTTTTAGTTTTAATAAGTACGTAAATAAAACCTATTTAGTTTTGAAATGGTGATATATATTAAGTGATGTTGTATTGTTGGAGATGGTTTTTATTTAAACTATGGTAAGCTTTTAAGTAGTGTTAAATGTATAATTTACTGAAAATTCAAGTAGCTTTGATAAGCATATTGTTTCTGTTTAAATTTTTAATGAAAACTTTTTAAAAACTTTATTTAAGGCTAACTTTTTGTCAAAGAATATTGAAAATAATTAAGCAAATAATGTTACACTTGTCACTAAATTTACTGTTACTTTTTTCTTTGTTACATAATAAAAGTATTTATTGTCATTTTAAAATCAAGTATAAGGCAAATGATGATTAAAAAGTTTCAATAATAAGTTTGAAACAGTTTTATGATCTATAAAGAGTAAAAGGTAGATAAAGAATAAAAAAAACTAAAAAAAACTTTTTATTGAGTAGCAAAAGTTTTTAAAGCACTTCAAGAACCTTTTAATAATAAGTGTCGCTTGTTTTGTTTTATACACAAACTAGAAGCAATATTTCGGTAAAACTAAGATGTTTACGTCATCATACAATAAGCACTAGAGTGCACTAGAATATCACAGGGATTGCTGTCTAATTTTATGATGAAGTCTAGGGCTTTAATTTAAGAAATATAAACGTTTTAGTACTTTTTTCGTTTAAAAAGCATTCAAAATTTTAAAAGACAAACATAAATGAAGTAAAGTTCAATTTTAACTAGCTAAATAACAGAAATAAATCAGTCCAAAAATAGTTTTATTAAAAGTTTTTAAAAGACTGCAAGCCGTAAGGAGTCCGGCTTAGCAAACATGTGACCATTCATAAGTATGGAAGTGGAAAACAGCTGTAAAGGTTTAACTAATTTAAAAATTACGCACTTTGTTTCATAATGAAGCTTCAATAATTTGTAACTGTTGTCGTAACCTTTTATAAAAAGTAAAAAGAAGAAAAATTGTGCCAATATTAGTGGACATTTACAAACAGGTCGATGAGTTTTATAAAAAATGATTAAACACATTGAAGAAATAAAGCTATTTTTGACAAGACTACAATTTAGCTTAACAAGTATTATAATTTACATAGTCAGCGAAAACTCGGCAATAAAATACCAGAATAACGTAAGATTGAAGCTATTCGCGTAATGCGCAGATAGTTCTTTAGATAAATTGATCTATCTTGTTTTTCCTCATTTAATATATATATATATTTTTAAACTAATGCAGACTTTTGTTCTCTACTATAAAAAAATTATGGTCAAAACTGGTTAAAAACTTTAGAACTCTAGAAACTTTACTTAGAGCTTAATAAGTATCTTTAGTTTAATAAGTCTACTAAGCAGTAACTGAAAAAAAAAACGTTAACAATAATACATTGTTTGCTAATGTATTAAAGTATATGTAAAACTTTCTAAGTTATATATTAGATTCTACTAGGTTTACATAGCTATTCACAGACTAAATCACTTAACATCTAAAGGCATTAAACATTTACTTAAATAATTTTATTAGAAAAAATCACAACATGAAGAGTTTGTAAAACTAAGATAAAACAAACCTTGAGTGCTGTCTGGTTATTCTATCTCGAGATGATTGATGATAAGAAGAAGTGCTGCTAATTAGGGTATAAATAATAAATAAATAAAACAACAAAAAGTATAAAAAAAAACTTATGAAAACCTACATTTAATCAACTAACTTTAAATTTTGACGGTTCGAACTTAATTAATAAATTATTTTACTTCAAATAGTAAGTACTAAGAAAACAATAGAATTTATCAGAACCTAGGAACTAATTCTATTGTTTATCGGAATCAATATGTAATAACTATATAAATATGTCGTATTCTAATAGTTTATAACAATACATTAGAACCTTTCTTTGTTTCTTGGCCTTTCATTATAACACTGTTCGTTTTTTCTGATTTGCTGATTTCTAGACAAACTACTGCAAAAATTAAGAATTGACACAAAATGACATGAACAAAACTTCAAACAAACTTATAATAAACTTTTTTTTTTTAATAAAAATTACCGTGATTGTTTTTATTAATTCTATCCCGTAGAAAAAGAGGTATTTCATAATTTCTGCTTTGTCTCAAATTTTTTGACAAATTTTTAAAGTTAACAAAATTTAAGTTAGGTAAGAATTTTACAATTTGGCTAAGACTTATTAATTAAATTTATTGTTTTTTTTTTAATTGAGATATATTATTTCTAGGTTTTTGGATAGAATTTTAAAAATTTGTCGACTACACTTTCAAAACTCAGATAGCACAGTATTTTTATCTTTTTAAACGTTAATAAAAATGAAAATAAGAAATAATCAACTTTTGAAGCATAAAGAAGCTACTAGATACTAAGTTCTAATCGGTATAATACATTTAAGCTTTCAAAAACAGTGGCAGCAACAGTAAAAAATAATATATCAATAACAGTTATGTGAACTGCTACAACTTTATTTATTTTAATAAAACAATTTTTTAGTATAACTAATTTATTTTGCAATATTTTATTAATTTAAAATCAACTCAAATTATCTGAGATATTGCCATAAAAAAACCTTTCTCCTCGGAAATTCAGTTTGTGTTACAAACAAATAATTATAAAATATTAAAGGAGTTATAACAAAATTTTTTGGATTTTGCTAACAACTATTTAATTTATGACCTTTGCTAAAACTATATTGGCAAGATGACACAAACCACATTTCAAACAAACCCATCGGAAGCTGTGAGACTTCTATTTCGGTGACCAAAGTGACCATGACTGTTTTCATTAACTCCGTCTCGTGGTGCATAAGATCTTTCAAGGTTTCTACTTTGTCTCCAATTTTGTTGACTGATTTTTTTAAGTTTACTATGGTTTAGTTAGGTAAAAGCTTTAAGACAAAATTACGAGTTGATTATTTAGTAAAATTATAGTTTTTGAAGAGAGTTGTAAAAAAAAAATCTGTAAAAGTAAAGAGAAAATATCGACGACGGTATTTGATAGTATACAACAATTGTTTTGTATCATTACAAGTATGTGGGAAATAAAGTTAAGGCAAAACATTTAGATCACAGCAAAAATTTAAGGTATTTAAATCAAACTGGAGCTTTAAAAAACAAAACTTACAACTTTTATTACAGATTTGAAATTAAAAAAAACAACAAAGATACAACAACTATTTTCAAATTTTTTTATGACATATTAAAACAAATGTTTTTTGTTTATATTAGTATTGTTTTCCTTTAAAAAATAAAAGCAGCAGCGACCTTATTAGTATCTGTATTTAAAAAAAAGGTACACGTTTATGTTTCTTTTCGATCTACATACTAGATCGATATGAATTAAAATTTGTTTTATGTATACCACTTAAAACTTTAACTATACTTTTGTAGAAGTCATTATTAAAATTTCAGTACTTAATTTTAATGAAACAGCTCTTGCGACAACTTATTTTATAAAAAATTTTTTTGTTTTTAAACTTTGACTTTATAGTTTTATGTTTCATTATATTCTACTTCAACTATTTTATTTTATTTTACAGTGTTACAAATAAAAAATAAGATGAAATTAATATTCGATTTAAGATGGTTTAAATAGATTTGTAATTCTTTCGTTCTGTTCTATTGCACTAAAAAGGCTGTAGTGAATATTAAATTTGTCATATATTATTGATAATTATTTCATTGAAGTAAATATACATAGTTAAAATATTACACTTTTATATTATATTATATAATCAAAATTAAGACATTTTTTAATATCTTGGTTTTATGTTTCTAGACAAATAATTTTTGATTTTTAGATTATTTGCAAGCTAGTTACAAAAATATTAAAAAAATGTTCCTGTTAAACCAATTAAAACAGCTCAGATGTGATACATATTATCTTTTTTGTTTTAAAAAGCTTAATTAAACAATTAATGAAAGTTACTTAGAAATAGAAAGTTTTACATTTTTTTCCATAAAAAATATCTTTATAGAACAAACGCTTCTAAAGAACTAAAATTCTGGCCAGAATATCTTAGAAATAACTTAATTTTCAAAACAACTATAAATTTTGTTTATTAACTAGAAGTTTTGATTTTACAATCGTTTTCAATACTTGTTTAGTTGTTTTATAGGTGAATATAATTTTTACTAACCTTTGACTGTGTCTGGGTTCATTTACATGATATTTTCCACTTCTTCTTTGACTTGTTGAATGTCTGTGAGTTTGTGTTTATAGAAAAAGTATCTTTATATAACCAATCTCTACTAAAGAATTAAATCTGGCAAAAATATCTTGTCTATCTCAGTCACTCGGTATTTATGTATATAAATTTGAAAATAGATAGAATTATTGAATATAAAAAAATCGATGTGGTAACTTTTGATATTAAAATCACCTTTATAAACAGTTTTATTATTTCAAGAGCAAATACATATATTAATAACCTCTGACTGTGTCTGGGTTTATTTTTGTTATAGTTTTTACTTTGATCTGACAAACGTCTGTTATTTTCTTTATCTCTCGAGCGACGTCTGGAAAGTGAGTTTTTGTTTTTTATTAATTATCGTAATGTTCGTTTTTCAGAAACATTCGAAGTTTTTTTTTTAGTTTTTTCTAACTACCGTTATAAACACCGATAACTTTCTTTTACAAAAACTAAAAAGCTAGAATTAGTGTTCGATAAGCATATATAAATTTTATTTCATTACAAGCCTTGATAAATACAATTTAAGATAACGTAAAAAAATATCTTTAATAAGAGTAGGTTGTAAAATACAAATATTTAAATATTTTTACATGAATAGCAAGTCGTTTCTATAACTGCTATTATTGCTTAAAATTATACATAAAAGTTGTATATGTTAATAGCTGAGATATAATTATAAACTTTTAGTCTCGCTAATGAAAATTTTAATAAATTAGTCTATCATTTTTATACAACAATTTTGAAATAATCGAAATAGTTTTTATTAAATTAAAAAATTATGTAAAATTTGTTATCACATACAGTATTCTATATAAAAAAAGCATGTTTAGTTAAAACACTAAACAATAAAATAACTTGTTAAGAAACCTATCCGAAAACGTTGAATCATATTTGTAATCACTGCTATATTGACTTCTTTGTTTCCTGCTACTTTCTCTAAATTCAGACTGACTGCTAAAAATATGTTAATAATTTTTGGATAAACATTTGCCTTAGAATAAAAAAAAATTAAATGAGTGAAGTAAAAAGTTTTTTAAATCTTATCTAATATCAGTAAAACGATTTATTAAATTTAATAGTTTAATTAAGTAACGTAAACACATAAAACATTAAAGTTAATTAATATCTGTAATAAAATTTGAAAATAAAAACCTCGTATACTTCGAAGTCTCTTTTCTGCCGCTCAACTTTTCAGTATTTTTCCCCGAGTCAATAGTTTCAAATGGACGTCTACTTTGTAAAATTATAAATTTAACCTTCAGGTTAACCTTATTTAAAATTTTTTCTTTGTGACTTTAAATATTTTTAATGATACATAACATTTAAATTTTCTCTTGGTTGAATAGATTTACAACTAAAAATAAAACCTAATACACATACTTTAACAATTAACGTAATATTTTAAATTAGCTAACTATACAAAAATGAGTTGTATGTAAAATTATATTTACTTAGATAAGCTTAATATAAGTAAAATTTTTAAAACCTTTTTCCGTGTTTAGACTGCTCGTTTCTTCCACTTTGTTTATACTCCAACCGTTCTCTTTATATAAAAAAGTTTTTAAATTAAACATTTTTCTAATCAACTAATTAATAACTTTTTTATCTAGAAAATTTATAACAATATTGAAAAAAAATATGTATTTAAATGTATAAAAAATTTGTATTAATTAAAGGTAAAAAGTCATTTTATTGAGCACTAAAGCTACCTAACTGTGAATAATTTTGATACATTTATAATCTTTTTGGAGACCACTAAAAATATTTTATTTATTTCATTATTAAGCGCTTATATTATTTATATATATATATAGAATTTTGAATCGAGTATAAAGTATAAATTTTGAGTAGTTTAAATAAATGCTTAGAAAAGAACAACTACACCTTAGTGTACTTAAAAAAGATATTCACATAATTTAATTTTGTTCTAATTTTAAATTTTAAATTTTAATTGTATAAGTTATTTGTTCAAACACAACTGTTATGTTATCTTTTTCTAAGTAGTTGTTTTTGTTTTAAACAAATTTAAATTATCTATACTACTCTCCTTACTGATTGCTTTGTTAAATTAGAAAAAAAAAAAAAGATTTATAACCTTTTGCTTGAAGATGACGAATGCGTGTTCAGTGAATCTTCAAAAACTTTTTTGTGAGTTTCACTTAATTCATCATCTTTTCGCTGTTTAAAATACAAACTAAGTTTCAACCGCTTGACAACAAAAATACAAATTTGAAAAGTTTTGTTGTGACTTATATGCTGCATTAATTTAAATATTTTGCTAATAAAACTACTTAGTTTTAAGTAAAATAAAACTCACTTTTTTGTCCTCACGGTTTATCCTTTCTTTGAACGCTCTATCTTTCTTAGAAAGTTTTCTGAAATCAAATGACTTATAAAAAATATTTTTAATATTTAGCAACCTTAACTTCAATACATTTTTATTAGAAAAGTAAATACATCAAATAAGATTGTTTAAATTAAGCAAATAGTTTGTGTATACATCAAAATACTATCTTTAAAACCAAAATCTAGAACAGTTTAATAAGTCAATGACGCTTATTATTTTTTTATCAGACTGAAAGTCAATAACTTTATTTAAAAATCTATTCCATTACTTTATTATGCTACATTAGCAGAAAATACCATAAAAGACATTACTACTTTTGTGAATTATGAAAAATACCGTTTTAGTTTTGTAGCTGGTACTCATAGAAGTAATTGTATTTAAATAACTTATGTTCTTACTATTTCTCACTGCTAAACATCAAAAATTGCTTGAAAGCAGTTTTGAAACGGCAGATTTTATGTATATAACTGAAAACATTATTTTAACTTTTTATTTTTTGTTATAAACATTAATAAAAAAATATAAAAAATAACACATTTTTAAGTGTAAATGAATTTTTTTAATATTTAAACCAAACCGATAGGGGCTTTTAAATTTAATAAGTTAAGCATTTAAAAAAAAAAGAAAGACATCGAAATTCAAATGAACGTGACTTTTGATATAATGTTGGTTGAAAAAACTGGAAACTAGCCAAACTATAATAAATCCTAAACTGAACAAAAAACTTATAGTTTCGGGAATTACCCATATTTAAAAGTTTAAACTTTAATTTTATTAATTATTGTGTGCTTGATGTGTTATATCATATGTTTGGTTTAGTAAAAAATGTTATTTATTGAATGTATTTATTTTTCATTTATAGTTAAAAATAAGTATATTTAATATGTCAAAGTATTATTTTTTAGATTAATCTATCTAAATTTTGTGGATGGTGTTTCTTCATATTAAGGTAAATGAGAGCAAAATTTTTAGTTATAGTTTATTTTAATTTTAGTTGGTAATCATTAAGAAAATAAGTAATGAAAGCAATTTTTTTTTGTATAAAAGTTTGACAAATTTTAAGCGTTACAAAATTATTTAGTTAACATAGTTAGAAAAAAGTTATATGGTGTTGTGAGATTAACCTTGTCAAAATTTGAAATCAAAAAATGTTAATCAATAACAAATAGAATAATAATTCTTGAAAATTAACAAAATGAATTAGTTTGAACTCACAACTAATATTTTAACGACTTCGTAACGTCAAGCAAAAAGAATTATAGTTATAAACAAAATGCAATTTAATGTTTTACACATTATCTCTTAACACACAAATGCACATGTTTTTAGTATTTATTCTAAAATTTATAAAATAGCAGCTACTTAAGTTTGTACAAAAGTAAAGTATGTACAGTAACCTCTCGCTTATTTACGCACATTGTGTCCACAGAAAAAATGCGTAAATATACGAGAGATCGTAAAGATACGAGAGGTTCCAAATATACTTACTATAATGGCCGTTTTTTAATATTGCTTTTAGTTAAAAGCAAACTGGGGACTTTCACACCTTAAAAAATTTGTTTACTTATTTTATAAATATGAAAACAAAAGAATCAAATAAACATATAAAAAAAGGGATTAAAATTTGTATAAAATAATAATACTTTTAGAATAATTTTACTAATTTTAATAATAAGTAGATTTTATCTTTATTTATATGTGACTTATTTGATATATGAAACTTATACTTCATTCTACTTAGCATATTCAATTTTTAATTAAGCATTTTTTTCAATTAATAAATGGTGTGGTGTCTATATTAAAATTTGTTTCTATAGCCTTTTACAAAAATATGCATTTGGTGCTGTAATGGATTTCTTCTTTTGAACAAAAATATATAAAATATAAGATAAATTTTTAATAAAAATTGTTTATGTCACTACAACTTTTTTAAACTTGACTTTTAACCACATAAGGATAAGTTTGTCTTGCATTGTATTGAAGATATATTTAATGGATTTTTTGAGTTGGAATGAAATTTCATGCCATAAGAATTTTAAGAATTGAGAACTTTTATTTATTTAAAGGTATAAAAGTAAGGGTGTTAAGGCACCTAAGCTATAAAGGTCAAAGCCATTGAGTACAATAGGATCCTTATGGAAGGCACAAACAAAAATACAAAAATATTAATTTCATTAAAAATCATCATTTTTTTTATCAAAATTGTTGTTTTATGAATTTCTTAGAATTTTAAAATGCGTAACTAAACGAGAGTGCGTAACGTAACGAGTGCGTAAAGGTGCAAGAGGTTACTGTACAGCTTTAAAACAAAGTATTTAAAAACTATGTACCTTGATCTGAGTGGTGACGTAGACTCGTCCTTTTTGTTAACATCTATCTTTATTTCGCTTTCAGAAATACTTTTTCGATTCTAAATTATTAGTTACATTAGTTATTTTTCAAAATTCGTCTATAACACTACAAAACTCTCAAAGCTATCTCACAAAAAAGAACAGATAAAATATTGTTAAGTAACTTGCAAAAGGAAGCTTTTAAATTTGAAGTCTTATTAAAAGGTATAGTTTAAGTTGTTATATTTATATGAATACTTTTTGAAAATCTGTGATATCCGTCATATGGAAATTTCCTAATCAAAACCATCAAAACATTGTTATATACATTATTAACAGTTTTAAACACAATATGCAAATTATAAAATATTGACTTAAAAAGTGATAACTGTTAACATAGAAGAAATATTATTAAAGTATAAAATACCTTTTGTGAACTTCTGTCTTCATAGGGTGTAAAGTCTTTAGAAAACTTTGCTTTTTTATAAGACATTTTGCTAAAGTTTTAGCTAAAAAAGAATAAGTCTCACTGAATTATATATTTTACTTAAAGTCAAAGAGACGGCTAAAAAGTTAATAATAAAGTATTTAAAAAGTTTTTAAAAATTTATTAAAAATGAATTAGATAACAAACCCTTCAACTTAAGAGTGACAGGTTTGGTAATAAACGGACTAGATTAAATTTTAATAGTTCTTTACAGGCCATTTTAAAAGAATTAAGTTTTGCGGCGATCGAGATAAATAATAAACTATAATACACATAAAAATATTTACATGCAAAAATGAGCAAGTTTAAATAAATCTAAAATAAAACAGACTGCACCCTTCACTCACAAACAAAAAAAGCACAACGATAAATATCCGCTTTATAAAAGCTTAATCCTGTTTTATCTCCATCTGTTTGGCTTAGGGGTACCAATGGTAGCTGTGAAAATAGCTCTGGTCAGTTATGAAGAGTAAAAAAGAGTAACTACCACAGTGTCACGAGAATATTTTAAATATCTATATTTGGCCGTCGACAACAAAGTGCCCGCAGGCAAATTGCGTAAGGGTAGTAATACCTTTTCATAAAATAGTAAATTTCAATAAATAGACAGGCCATCGGCTCGTCATAGCAGCAATCAGTACGCGTAATTATTTCCTGGAATGAAATGTAGGCTGTTACGTAACCTTACGCAATTTGCCTGCGGGCACTTTGTATATATATATTATAAATACCTATATACAAAGTGTCCGCAGGCAAATTGCGTAAGGGTACGTATCAGCCTACATTTCATTCCAGGAAATAATTACGCGTACTGATTGCTGCTATGACGAGTGGGTGTCACTTTTGCACGGCGTCATTTTTGCACTAGGAGACACTTTTGAACGGTGACATTTTTTCACAATGACAATTTTTTTCGCGGCATTACTGCACAACGACACTTTTACAATAAAATTTTTGCACAGCGACATTTTCGTACGATGACTTTTTCGCACGGACAATAAATTTTGCATTTTGTTAAAAATTTTTTTAGCTAGTACTAAATCTGTAACATAAAAAGAAACTGAAAACTACATATACTTACTTACTTAAACATACTTATATTAAGATAAAAAAAGAAAGATTTAAAATCTTAAACAGTAAAAGTTAATGTTAGAAACAAACTAACAAAAACATAAAGTAAAATTATTTTTTAAAAATTCATACCAGGGACATAAAATTTAATTTACTTAGAAACTAGGATATAAAATACTTTAAGTGTAAGTAAATTGTT
The DNA here is from genome assembly GCF_965202585.1 of Thalia democratica. Lineage (NCBI taxonomy): Eukaryota > Metazoa > Chordata > Thaliacea > Salpida > Salpidae > Thalia > Thalia democratica. The sequence continues at coordinate 43,737 of NW_028139718.1, forward strand.
CTAGTTTATTTTGAAGTTTAATATATTAATCAACAACTATGCCTGTTTATATTTTTAACTAAACTGTTACAAGTTTATTGTCCAGATGATGGAATTAGGCATCAAAACCTAAACTACTAAAACTGAATGACACATAACAAAAAAAATAACACAAATAGTTCATTTAATAAAACAAAGATAAAAACGTAATTTGATATAAAATTTCAGGTCAACAAAGAAATTAAAATTTTAATAGCAAACTTATACTTATTTGATGTAGAACGATCAACATCAAATATTTAAATGCATTGACTATCAACAAAAAAAAAAACCTAAAGCTCCAAAAACATTAACAATAGACTGGTCAGATGAATAATCATTTAATACAGTGAAAACTGACTTATTATTATTAGAGTAAAGGTGCTGCTAATAAAATTGAACTATAAACTAAGCTAAATCTTAAAATTATATTAACGGTTATACTAACACAAATATAATTCAGATATAACTTTTTTAACATTAATCGAAATTCTTTAACATTTTTGCGAGAAACTTATTTATTTGGTAGTTTGTTTCATATTTGAACTGATCGATAAAAAAAAAAAAGAATTCTGCCAAGCCTCATTATTGAAATATTGCAGCGGTTGAAGACTAATATAGTACATTTTCTTGGAACATAAGTTCCAAATGTTACTCTCTCATTGGCTTATTATGATCATGCAACATTATAGTAATGAAATAAATCAAGATTAAATCACAAAATAAGCGCTATTTTATTGCTCTTTTTATTCTCACGTTAAATCAAAAAAGAAAAAAAAATAATAATGGTTAAGTAAAATCAGAAATACCTTTACACAACATAAATTAACTAATCTTTTTATTTTATTTTAACAATTGTTTAAAAATAAAATAAGTTTAAAATATTTGTTTAAAAACTAAATAGTGCTAATTCTAACATCAAGAGAATATAAGTAAAAAAATAATACTCAAGATTCGTGTTTTAAAGCCTTACTAAATTAAGTTTATCTCTTTGTTTGAAAATTAACAAGATTCAGATCATTTTTACAAGTATTTAAAATAGTTTTTATTTAAAGTTAGAATATGTGTATTTATCTAGTTTATTTAAATTAAGGTTATAAATATGAGTTAATGAGTTATAGTACGTTATTATATTGTTCTACATAAAACTTCAAATAAAATCGTATATTTAAGAACTTTATTTAAGTACTGACGAGGTCATTGACTGGAACTTAGTTTGTAGAATAAATTCTTGAAAGAATAAATTTAAAAAAACTTTACACTAAAATTTCTTTAAAAAACTTCCAAATTTTGTTTTTTCAAAACAACTTGTGTTTAAAAGGAAATACTATTTAAGTTGACATATTGAAAATATTTATTTAAATTTTTATTTGAGAAAATAAAAATAAGAAGCGTGGAAAAGTGAAGTTCCGTTCAAAATTGACTGATTGCATAAAATTTTCGCAGTTCATAAGTATATCCGTGAAAATATAAGGCGGTGCGAAAGTGACGCTTTGCAAAAATTTCGCTATGCAAATGTAACGTAGTGCAAAAGTTTTGACGTGTAAAAATGTCGCCGTGCAAAAATTACCCTACGTTCAAAAGTGACGACCATTCAAAAGTGTCTCTTCGTGCAAAAGTGATGACCATTCAAAAGTGTCTCTTCGTGCAAAAGTGACGACCATTCAAAAGTGTCTCCTCGTGCAAAAGTGACCCTCGTGCAAAAGAGTCGCCGTGCAAAAGTGACCATTCGTGCAAAAGTGACCCTGCGTGCAAAAGTGATGCCGTGCAAAAGTGACGCCGTGCTAAAGTGACGCTCGTGCAAAAGTGACCTGTTCCCTGCTTTGACAGTTACAAAGTTTAAATAATTCAAACAATTCTGTAAGTATTACAATGAAACAAAAACAGTTTTAAATAGTCACATAGAATTTACTTTTCAAGGTAGCTAAGTAAATAAGCTTTAAATTAGTAAACAATTGTAATACTATTTGAAAAAACTTTAAAAAAGTGAAACTTGAACTCAAAAAAAAACCTACTTAATCCCTTTGATATCCTATTACTAAAAACTAGGTAACTAAAATATTTTACAAATAAACTAAAACAGTATAAAACTAAATTTCAAACTTAAGTCAATAAAAACAAAGACATTTTTGATTTATAAACTAATTAGTTGATCACATTAAATAAACAAAAGCATATAAAGTTTTTAGATATAAAATTTGAACAATTTCATAACATCAAAGTTTTTTAACTTTAAAAATGTCTATATTAGTTATTAGCTATAAAAGATTATATTTTTGCTAGAGTTTAAAAACCTGATAAGCTTGATTGGATACTTTTTGAAACTGCTAATACAAAGCTTAGCTAAAACTTCTTATAATTTATTCAAAACTAATAAAGTACAAATGAAGTCAATCAAGTGTAAAACAAATATTTTTAGTTATATGATTTTAATTACTCCAACACTACGTACAACTATTAAGGTCTTTAATACAATTATACTGTTTAAAACTTATACAAAAACCCGCTTTTATCTTAATTTAAGTATGCATATATGTATACAAGTTATTTGTTTTGATTAAAAACATCTCTTATAATGCAGAAAAATGTTGTCTAGATTTTCATATCATAGTAAAATCAGAGATCTTACTTTAGATAGTTTTATATAGAGTAGACCTTTGATTAAATAATCTTTTTTTTATGTAATATATGTTTAACAAAGGTGAAATACAAGTTTTGTTTGTATGTAGTCATATTTAGTAAAGATTATTATAATTATACTAGTTAACTTTATAAAAAAATAAATACGCTTGAATCTATTGAAGAAATACGATAATTTAAGTTTTAAATAGTGTAGTATTATTCTATATTTTATTACTAAAAATAAAATATTACTCAGAATTGTTAAAACTTTTCTAAAGAATTATTGAACTTTTAAAATATAAACTATTCTTCATTTTTCTTAGAGAACTTTAATTTCAGTTAGAATATAATACTTTTAACAATCTTTTGAAATAAAAAGTTCCAACTTTAAAGTTATACTTAACTAAAAAATTTAGTTAATAATGTTTTTCTTAAAACAGCTTTACTTATTAGATTTTACTTTTAGGCTAAAATAGTACAATTGACAACTTAAAATTGCTAATTACCATGTATATTTTCAATCCATTTTATTTAGTTAAACAAGTCTAAGAAAAATAACATCTCAAGATAAATCTACTTTTGAATGAAAAAAAAAATTGACTTCTTATTGACCACCATTTTGGCCTGTGCTTTTCTATTCAATGCTGTTCAAAGACAAATAATTTCTAAGACTTATTGTTTTTTCTAATCATTGCCCTGGGTAATCAAGCATACTAGCTTAAAATCACACAATAGTTTTTTTTTATGAAATAAGCCTAGGGTCACGAGTTAAGCTTTAAAAAGAGTTTATCTCACATAATGAATATAACTACTCATGTTACATGACAATAAATAGGTTCTTAATTTTTAACAAAAGAGTTTAATAAGAAAAAGCTTATTTTTATTTTCATCACTCCTGATGAAAAACTCTAGCAGGTGGTATTACAAGTAATTCAAAACAATTATTACAGTTAAGTTTTACTAGAAGTTGTTTTTAACTTGCGTTTCCTTGGCTATGGCCCGCGAAATTCATTTTACTTAAAAAAACATTAAATCATTGGAAGCAAGTTTAGGCTTCTTTATTTTATAGTTTACTATTGCTTGTTAGTAAAATACAACTTAATTTGATACTATTTAAACATTTTCTTATAGATACTATTTTAATTAGATTCTGAGTAATTGTTATTTGTAAATAAAGCCCGTGAAAATGTTTAAATGTATGATGAAATGAGATTTTTTAATTATTTTTAAATGGCTTATAAAGTTCTGCCAAATTCTGTTTTAAACTTCTGATTTATTAAGTTCTACAACAAATCATGTCTTAAATATTTTTTGGTTAGTATTTACACAAACTTTGTAAAATATCTATTTGGTCAAAAATGTAAAAGCTTAATGGTAATATTTATTATGATATAAAAAGTACTTAATGGTGCATTAAATCAACTGTATTTACTATTTAAAAATTCTGAAATAAGTTTTTAATCGTGGTTTACAAACTTTTTTAATTTACTTTAAATACAACTTACTTAGTTTCAATATTGGTGTTTAAAAAAATGCAAACATTTGAAGTCGAAATAAACTTTAAACAATATACAAAAGACATTTAGTTCAAAATCCAAACATATTTCATGCTATTTTTATAATGGATACATAGCAACAAATAAAAGACTAATTTAACTTATGTAGTAACAGTAGTAATCATCATACACAAACATTAATTACATACGAAGTCAATTACATAAAACTAATCAAAATACTAATATTTAAGCTTATTAAATACAAACATATAAACACCAAAAAGAACACTAATTAAATAAAGCAACACTATAGTAAAATTCTTTTTACCCACAAAGTGTAGCTCTTCTGTTAAAAAAAAACATAAAGCTTTCATTTTAAATAAGTCAAGCACGTTATAAAAACCTATAATTTTCTTATATCTCACCGAGTTAAAACTAAATCACAATTCTGATTGTTTACCAAATGTTCCGCGGTAGCAATTGTTTTTATTGCGTTCATAAAGTTATTAGAACTCTTTTCTTTTTATTTTTCAGCCAAATTCAAAAACTTATCAATGCAAGCAGCTATATGTTCTTTTATTCTTTTTTCAGCTGCCTAGCTGTAAGACCGATATAGCTATTATCGCAATAGTATTTGAATTGGTATAAAACCTTGCTTTTATCAAATGTGGGTACCTAGTCTTTGCCCTTAAAGTGTCAACATGGGACTTGAGGTAAAAACTACTCTGGGTTTTGCAGCTGAAAAAGTAAAA
>NW_028139719.1:0-48520 GCF_965202585.1 Thalia democratica
TAAACGAATATGATGAAAGTTTGATTTATAGTTTGCGAATATTTTTTGAAATTTAAGCTTGTTTTGATCAGATAATTAACTTACCCTTTCGTGAGAGCAATTTTTTTTTCATTGAATCTGGTACTTAAAAGTTTTTGTCCAAAATAAAAACACTTTAACCTGCTGAGCAAAATGATTCTAAACAAAAAGGAAAAAGAATTTGTAGCAAAGCTTTTATCAATCGGCTAATCGGATTTAGGAGCATTTGACTTAAATTACAAACTTAAATAACAATGAGTTAAACTGAAGCCACACACGAAGCTATAAGGGAACACACACGACATTAGCTCATTTAAGTTTGCTTATTTTTAACTTTATAAGCCTCCAAAACGCTTAAAACGAAATAAATTAAATTCGGGGCACAGGTTAAAAGCGAGGCATATGGCGAATTGCGTTTCGACTTACGTAAACCGTTACATTGACACAGCAGTGTAACATTTTTAATTTAACAGAAATTTGGGGAATAACCGAATCACGTGCATCAAGGACAAGACGTTCGGCAAACTCGAGCAACTGCAAACACTGACGTTGAGCGAGAATGAAATGACTTCGTTGCAACGCGAAGTTTTCGGCGACAGAATCCCTAGCTTGCTAAAATTGTGAGTGATCACAACTTGATTAAATTATATGTTTAATACTAAAAATAATTTTAGTAGCTTTCAAAATAAATAAAGCACTATGTGTTAAAGGTTTTATTTACTCCGAAGGATAACAAACTTATCGTTAGTAATTAATCATCTCCAAACTTAAAAGCTGGTGTTAACTCTGTCAATAAAAATATTTAATTTTTTCAGTCGTCTGCATTCTAACCGATGGAAATGCAACTGCCACATGAGGTGGCTGAAGGACTACCTTTTGCACTCGAAAGTGGAGGGCCTGGCCTATCTGACCACTTGCCACGAGCCGTACCGGGTCAGGGGACAGTTTATCAGAAACCTCGACAAAAGTTACTTCAGCTGCGGGTGTTAGTTTGTTTTTTAAACACAAAGTTGTTCGAATATTTGCTTCACTGTTAATAAAAGTTATAACTTTGCTTTGGCATTTAATTTTTTTTTAAATAAATATTTTCAGTGTTTACAGTAAAAATAGTTCACATTGTATCTTAAAATGCATCTACTAGAAAGTTTTACAGTTGACTGTACAGTTTTAAATTTATTTTTTCTGATTGTAGTTATGTGTGAAACTTAAGGTTGAAAGTTACCAAACTACATTGTTAAAAGAACTTTTTTTACTTTTTAATCAATTCAAACTAATTAAATAAACTTAAAAATATACATTATTAAATGAGATTTTTTTATTTACTTTTTCTTATTTTTTGATATAAATATTTGTGTAAAAGTTTTTTTATTCCCGTTTTCATTTGAAAAGAAAAAGTTTACTGAGTTAAAACTTTTCAAAGCAATTTCACGGTTATGTAAAACACGACTTTTATTTTTCTTAAATTAAACTTTCATGTTAAAACTTGAATTTTTTGTGGTGTTAAACTTGTAATAACACCATTAAACTTTTTATTTTTCAAGTTAACTTTTAGCTTGTTTAGAAAGTTGAAACTAGTATTAGATCGATTAAAACTCTTTTTTTTTTTAGTTTAATAGCACTTTTATAAACTTGCAAGTTTCAAACTACTATCGCTTCATTTTTACTTGAGAACTAACTATTAGATACTAAAAGTTCTTGCTATTTTATTTAGATAAAAATTTGTTTCAAAACAGGGAATGTACCTTCTCGACCGGTGTGCGAATTTCATTCCTGCCCGCAAGGTTGTGATTGCAATTACGAAGGTGTTGTCGAGTGCACTCGCGCGAAACTGACGTCACTACCAAACGTTCTTCCTAAAAACATTGATATTTTGTGAGTGTCATTTAATTCTGTTTGTATAATGCGGTTGTTATCACTGAGGATATCATTAATGTTTGTTGTTAGTTGAGTGAACCATTGTTTTATAAGTGTATTCACGAACTAATAAATTTGTAAGATATATCTAATCTAAAATTAGTAAAATTTGACATAATGCTGTTTATGAAACTCTAGGTAAAACCTAAAACCTTAAAAAAAATTATTTTTGACAGCAATTCTAGCGCTTAAATCATTATCAATACTATTTTTACATTACTAAATTTATATACTTGTTAGGAGGATGACAGATAATTCAATTGAATCAATCCCCGCCTACGCCTTCGCTGACTTTGCTAGTTTGAAATACTTGTAAGTTATATTTAAGTCGTTTGCAATAATCAAATTAAGATACTTATACTGTGACTAATAAAAAAGTACAAAAAAAAAGTGCTGTTCAACAAATTTTAGAGCTTCATCTCATTTGTTACTTTATTTTTAGGAGTCTAACCAGAAATAAAATTACAAAAATAGACGAAAACGCGTTTGAAGGCCTACCCAACTTGAAAACATTGTAAGTTTTTTATAAAATTTACTTATTAGCCATGGTTATTGTTTTATAAATTTTACAAAACTCATACGTTTTGCATGTTGTTTTCAATATTTATAGTTTACTACTTTTTTGTAAAAAAGATTTTAAATAGTACGTATTTACAAAGGCATTTGCAAGAAAACAGCATCAAGGACGTTCCCGCCTTAGCATTCAAAAACATGAAAAACCTCGAGCAACTGTGAGTTTGAAATTCCATTCTCACGTTTGAATACGCGCTAAAATAGCAATTACGTTTTTAAGTTACTCTAAGCGATGGATGCAAACTAACAATTACAACTTGTGACAGGTTCCTACAAGACAACAAGATTACCTGCTTGAAAAAAGAAACGTTTTACGGTTTGAGGAACTTGACCACATTGTAAGTTAAAATTGTCATCTGAAAAGCAAAAACCATGTGTTTTTATAATTTGTTTAATTTCAGAAATTTATACAACAACATGCTTTCATCGCTCACCGAAGGGATCTTCAGGCCGTTGAAAAAGCTGGAATATTTGTAAGTTTTTTGTTCAGTAATAAAATATTTTAAAAAGGTGCTGGGAAACTTTACATAGGTTTTTCTTTGTTCTAAACTATTTTAACTTTAAAATAAAAACATACAAGAAAAACACTGAAAAGCTGAAGAGTCGGCGGTTCGGTTGCCTTTGTGCTCTCAGCCTGAATGACACTTGAAATTAACGGCATTCCGCTTGTAATTAAACAATTAGAGAGACACATTGTTTGTTTTTGAGAAAATAGCTGAAATAATTTTCAACTGGTGTTTAAGTAGCTCGCGAGGTATTTGAAACGCTTTAATGATGTTAAATTGTTTCGTTGTTTTTGTTATGAGAAGGCACACCGTTGAAACATAACAATTAAGATGGCATGCATGACTTTGTGCTGAGAAATTTCGATGCGACATTGTTTTAAGTATAAATAAAGTCTTTAAAAACAAAAAAAAATAACTTTTCTAAGTAATAAAAATTAAATCTAAACTTTAAAAATAAAAACATAAGCTTTGTAAAACAGGCACGAACAAGTTTTTAAACACAAACTTCAGCGTTTTATTTTGGTAAGAATCTGTTTTCACGAGTATAGTTGCTCAACAGGTACTTGGGAAAGAATCTGATTGAGTGCGACTGTAAAACCAAGTGGCTATCGAAATTTCTGAAAAGGAGAAAGACAATAGAAAGATCGCAGGCTTCGTGTTATGGTCCGAAACCGGCGTTTGGTGTTGAAATTGCACATTTAAAGGGAAAATACTACAGAAGATGTACACGTAGTAAGTTAAATGATTTTTTAATAAAAATATTTCAGATAGTTTACAAAAAATAAACCTTGTTAAATATTAAGAATACTTTCTGTTACAATTTGAAAGTACCGGTTTAAAACAAAATTTACCATATTTTAAAACAATTTTCAACTTTACGAGTTTGTACGCTCAACCTACTTATTATTTTTTTATAAGAAGCTTCATCGAGCAACGAAATTTGTCTGATGCAGTCCGAATGCCCGGAAAACTGCCACTGTTCGGGCTCCAAAGTCGTGTGCAACGGTGTCAGCGAAGTTCCGAAAAACATACCTGTCAGCGTTTCCGACTTGTGAGTTCTGTTATAAATAAAGATGAAATCGACAACGTGAAAAAAGCTACTTGTATATTCTTATTAAAAGATATGTTTGTTATAGGGTATTAAAGAGATACATTTTTACAGAGACTTACAACTGAACCAACTAAAAGCTTTAAAAAACAACGGACAGTTTAGAATGTTCAAAGCATTGAAACGAGTCGACTTTTCAAATAACCAGCTAACGTTCATTGAAGACGGTGTTTTCGAAGGTGCCGAAAGCGTAAAAGAGTTGTGAGTTTTTTTTTAGTTATTTCTATTTTATGTGAGTTATTTTGGTTTTTAACCAAGGTTTTTTCTTTAGTTATAATTCATTTAAGAATGTTTATGTTTTTGTAGATGGCTGAACAACAACTTACTTGAGGATATAAGTGGGAAAATGCTTGGCGGTTTAACAAATTTACAAACCTTGTAAGTTTTGTACTGCAGTAAACTAACAAAAATTTTAAATGAGCATGTTTTTTTGTAAATAAGAAAGAAAGCGGTTTAAACTTGCTAAAGGGTTGATTAGTATTCAAAACATGTTTTAATAGTTGTAGAACATAATATAAAAAAATCTACAACTATAAAAACCTATAAAAATAAAAATTCTAACAGGCAAGTTAGAAACAACCGGATAAGGTGTATCGGAACCCACTCATTCCAAGGAATGATCAATTTAAAACATGTTGATTTGTTCTCAAATATGATTTCTACTGTAGACGCTAGTTCATTTGACGAACTAAAAAAGCTTGAAACTATGTAAGACATTTTTGTTTTGCTAAAAATTATTAATAGTATTCAATAATTTTACTGCAAGGTCGACTTAATTTATTTGACACTGTTCGGCAATTATTTTCAGAACGGCTTCACTCGCCTAACAGTTATAACCTTTAAAAGTTTATTTTATTGATCAATCATCTTGCTACTATTTATTTTGCGCTAGTCCAGTCAGTAGGCTTAAAAACTTAAAAACGGTAATACATCAAACTTGGTGGTTTTAAAAATAACTTCTTTTCGATTTGAAAAAAAAAATTAATTACTCTAAGCAACAGTAACAAACCATAATTAATCTTTCGGCTTACGAAAAGCCAGCCAAGTTCTGCTGTTTGTGCTTAGCAGCATTACGCTCGATCAAGCCGAGTTCAAAGTGCGATTTGTCATAAAAGTTGAAAAACACAAAAGTGTCGTTCGTATCGCTAATCCTTCTTAGAATTTGCTTTCAAACAAATAACTTTGCGGTGTCAGTTTAAATAATGTGATTTTAACTTTCGCAGAAACGTTCTTTCAAACCGTCTGAGCTGCGACTGCAGGCTGGGCTGGCTCAAGTCGTACTTTAGAGAAAATTCCCACATTTCGGCGGGAAAACCGCGCTGCTTCACGCCGAGGTACCAGCGGAACCTGCCCTTGACCGACATCAACCAGCAAGACTTCAGGTGCACTGACGCCGCGCAGAAGAACTTGAAGTGCACTCCGAAACGAAAATGCCCTAAATACTGCACATGCAACGGTAAGTTAAAGTTTTTAAAAGTTTGATTTATTTTTAGAATTCAGTTGTATGTTAATTAGTTTTAATCAGTTTTTAGTAATAAAATAATGGTTAACAAACTTCAATGCACGAAGTTACTAGTAGTTTTCATTAGGAGGCGTAGTGCGTTGCTCGAACATGGGTTATGACGTCATTCCGATAAACGATATACCTGATGACGTCACTGAACTGTACTTGGAACGAAACATAATAAAGGAAATTCCATTGGAAATAAACCGTTTCAATAAACTAAGAAGAATGTAAGTATAAAAGAATTAAACTACAGACTATAAATTAAAGTTTCATATTGAATTTAAACTGCATGTTTTAGATGTACACTTATACTTGCTATCACTAATTCTACTTAATTTAGTTAATTATGATATTCAATTTTAGCGACTTGAGTGAAAACAAAATAAACGGAATTCAGTCGAAGCAGTTTGCAAACCTGAGTTCTTTGGAGTCTCTACTTCTCGGGTACAACAAAATAAAGTGCATTAAAATCGACGGCTTGCTCGGACTGTCCAGTTTGCGAACTCTGTAAGTTTTTTAAGAAGTAAGAAAGCTAGATTATGTTTGAAAAAACAAGTAAATATAATATGCTCACAATTCTGTTATGAAAATTTAACTGTTTACATTTAAAGGTCACTGCACAAAAACTTGCTTTCGACTATTTCCGAAGGCTCCTTCAAGGATATGGGACTTATAAGAAGACTGTAAGTCTATAAAATAAATTTTAATTCAGTTGCTACTAAAAATAATTTAAGTTTCAATAATATTTATAATAATTTATCAACTAGCTTATTATAGACTCCAAACCAACTAAACAGTTTGTTTCTAATTTCAAATATGCTTTGCAGCGGACTCGGAGAAAACCCTTGGCATTGTGATTGTAATCTCAAGTGGTTGGTATCGTGGATGCAAACATCAGGTGTGGACCCGGGTATTGCCAGGTGTACAGGACCAGAAACCATGTCCAGTCAGCTCATGGTGGTCATTGATCCGCCCAAGTTCAGATGTGATGGTAAGTAAATTTTGAAAATAATGGTAAGTAAAAAATGCTCGTATTTGTTACGTAACTAAAACAAAATAAAACGTTCACTAAATTCTAAAAACAAGTTTTGTGTCTTCTTAAACTCACTTTTTTTGTAAAAAAAAAAGTAATTTTAGAAACCAAAGAAAATTTGCAAAAAAATGACTCTGTGTTGTTTGCTTCCTGACAAAATTAGCTAAAATTACAATAATTTGTTTAAGTAAACAGTTTCAAAACATTAAGGCCCATTACCAATGGAAATAGCAGCAAAATGCAATCCGTGCCTGTCCAGTCCGTGTTTGTACGATTCCAAATGCCTGCCTCATCCCACTGAAGTGTACAAGTGTGTGTGCAAACCCGGTTTCAAAGGTAAAAACTGCCAGCTGCCGATCGACCCTTGCATACTGAATCCGTGCGAAAACAACGGAGTTTGCCACGCGAGAAGTGAAAAAATATTTGAGTGAGTTTGGAAGTTACTGAGTAAAGTTATACTAAACCAAAAACAATTACAGTTGTAAAACATTTTAATTACACTTTTACTGATACTAAACATACCCTGGTCTTGGCATAAAAAAGAAGTGGTCTGAAATGTATTTATTTATCTGAACTTCATTGAACTGTTTTAAAGCTGCAAACTGTCTTTTATCTTTTTTATCAAAAAAACAGCTTTTACTGACAAACGTTAAACTTTCCAGATGCTCATGCCAAGCTGGTTTCGAGGGCAAAGTGTGTGAAACGAACATCGACGATTGCAATGAACTTTCATGTCAGGGAAATAACCGAATATGCGTCGATGGGGTTGACAGCTTCACTTGCGAATGCAAAACTGGCTGGTCAGTCGAGATTTTCTTGTTTCGTTTTTTGTTGATATTACTTAAAAAAAAAGAATTCTTAAAATATAGTACAGTTTGCAAGATTAATATAATATATAAAACTAACTTGAATTTTATTTATTGCAATTGATAGGTACGGAGACGATTGTAACACAAAAGTCATCGATGCGTGCTCCGATATACAGCCATGCCAAAACAACGCTACCTGCATTAGTACTGATGAGCGCAACTTGTCAAGTTACAGGTGCGAACTTACACTAACTACCTTGCAGCAATATGTTACATTTAACTCACCGAGTTTAATTTAAAAAAAACCCTATTATTAATGTTTAATATTTTCATTCACCCAACCCAACTTTTTTCAGGTGCAACTGTCAACCGGGCTTTTTCGGGCGAAACTGCACGGAAACGGGGCACGACTGTCAAAACCACTCATGCGTGAACAACGCGCGTTGCGAAGCAGACAATCAGCAAAATATCGGCTACAAATGCGTTTGCGCCCCCGACTACAGGTAATTTCGTGAATTAGCACTTGAGCATTCGACAGCGAAAACGCTAAACTCGAGCTTGACCTTGAGAAAGTGCACTTTTTTCTATAGAAGGAATTTTCACAGTTGATAGGCGAATGTTCCGCTTTTTTACACAAAATCGCGCAAAATGTTGCCGACAAAGGTTCGCTTTATCACAACGCGGCCTTTTGTCAATCAAAACGCTTTCGCAGGCTAATTTGAAAGCGCAGCAAAAGAAATTACGAACGGTTTAGTGGCATGCACGTTTAAAGTTAATTTGAAGCTGAAAGAAACTGTTCCAAAAACGCTTTTTGCGAGCGTTCGTGAACTTATTAAGCCATCAGTGCAGGTGATAGTAAAGAATTAAGCGTTTTTAATTTGTGCTAGTCTGAGCGCTAATCTTTTATTTTTATGACTGTAATTCTCCTAATTACCTGACTGTGCTATTTTTAGTTCAACACCTTGTTATAAGTGAAAGACTTAATGTTTTACAATTAACTAAAAAAGTAAGCATTGCTAGTGTTTTGCTAAATAAAAAAAGGTAAAAAACACTGTGAGTAATAAGCTTCTTGCGTTGCAATCATCTTTTTGATCATAAGGCTGAGCCAGCAAACGGTAATTTTGTAATATGTATAAAGGGGTAATCATAGTTATGAAAGTTTATCCTATTACAGCGTATTAAATTTTGGCGTGAGTAATGGCATGAAAATCGATTAAAATCAAATTAGCGCGGCGGAGCTCACTCATGCAAATTGCATCAGTATCTACTTATCGTCGTGTGTTGCAGTGAAAACGCTTTTAAGAAAACACAATATTGCGAGTTATCGATTTATCTTGCTTCTTGTAGTATCATCGTGTGAGTATTTAAATCGTTAGTTAAATAAAAATCAGTTTAAAAATCCAACAAAAAATAAGTGTCTCAAATCTTTACTTTAATTAAAATTAGCAAAAGATCTTTCGTTCGTTTAAAAAAAAAACATTTTCAACTCTGCTCACTGAAATAGAATGATTTCATTTTAACTTGTTACAGGGGAGAATTTTGCGAAGATTTCGTAGGCGAGCAAGTGAACATACTGCAAGACGACCCTTGCAGCAACCACGACTGTGGAAACAATTCTACCTGTCACACTACGAATGACTCATCGACCGAGTACAAGTGCCAGTGTTTGCACGGATACGGCGGATTTAAATGCGAATCTGTAAGTTTAATCAGTAACATGCTATGAGGAAATGTTTTTAAATAAAAAGCAGTTATTCTTTTTTATGTATTGTAAAAGAAAACTTGATAAGTATCATTTACCCGTTTAAACCAATTTAAAACCAAATAGCATTTATTGTTTTATTTAACAGTTGACTAGCGTTACTTTCATGAAAAATGGAAGTTTTATTGATCTTAATCCAATTCTAGACGATGAAGTTAAAAATTCGATAAAATCTGTCATTTTCCACATGTCAACAGTGCAAGTTAGTTTTGTGTCCGTTACTTAAAAGTTCAGCTTTATATTAAAACTTTTATACACTATACTTAATTTTTCTACTGTAAATTATGGTTTTAAAAACAACAGTCTAGTGTTAAAAATAAAATTTCAGTATACAGTTAGTTTGATTCGGAGTTTTTTCTGAAAGTTCTTAACTTTAATGAAATTAAACATAAAAAAGCTGTTAAATTAAGATTACTTTATACACTGTCTTTTTCATTCTCGTTTCAACTTTCGATTTTTTTTTTTAATTATTTAAGTATTCTTAGCAAAACGGAATTCTGTTCTATTGGGGTACCGACCCGGTTGGAAACGATTACTACAACTTCGTTTCGGTCGAGTTGTTTTCGGGTCACGTGAGGGTCAAAAGGTCGCTTGAAGGCGAGGACGCAGCCACACTGTATAGCGCGACTCCAATCAACGACGGTGAAGTTCACAAGGTACTTTTAAAAAATTGAGATATTGTTTAGCTGTTGTATTGTACGGTGCATAGTTTTTAAATGCTTATTTCAAAAACTTATTATACTATTTGAACAAAAAATCATTATAAGCGAAAATATCTAATAGAGTGAAACATATAACACAGTCTTTTTGTAACTTTGAAAAACTTGTTAAACAACAGATTTCTTTGATATAAAATATTAGTTTATATCTCGTTCGACCCAAGTTAGTAACTCTAATTGTTACTTTTAAAACCAAAAGTATGCTGCATATAACAAACAAAAATATTTACAAGCAAACATTAACACTAGGTGGAGATCGAGATAAGGGAGAACGAGATCACGATACGATTAGACGAGGGGCGGACCGTGTCACGTGACGTCAGGTTCTCCCTGCAGTTCAGCAACAACATCGGGAACTTCCCCATAGTTACCCAGGTCGGGGGCGTTGCCAAGGACCTGCTGGCCGTTGGCAAGCAAAAGTGGTTTTTCAGCAACACCACTTCGTTCAGAGGTAAGACGGCTGATTAGTTTAATGAGAAATGTTGTCATACATTTTGTCAGTGTTAAGTCGATTTTTTTTTTCATAAACTTTAAAGTTGTTTCTAAAGTTTTAATACTTATATCTATCAAAACAAACAAAACAACTTTATATATTTTTTCAACACTAGCTTCTAAAAAGTTAAAATCATATTACAAAATAAAAAAGTTGTTTTATGTGTATTTAAGAAATTTTTAAATCAAGACATCAGTATGCTTTTAATGAAAACTTTTCTAATATTTTTAAGATAAAATGAATAAAAAAGTTGTCAAAACTAAGTACTTTGAATTATCTTGTCAATTTTTAAATTAAATTTATTTTAAACTATTATCAAATTTTTCATGAAAACTTTAAACAACCTTATTTAAAGATATTTTCGGAGTAAAACTAAGGTCTTATTTAATTTTCACAGTTAATTATTTTGTTTCCAAACATTTATCACTGAAGTTTTTATCAATGTCAATCTGAACTAGCTGTCAATTGCAGTGTATACTAACAACTTATCAATTTCAGGGTTCTTATCAGCGATAAAAATAAACGACAAAATGGTCGATTACAAAAACGTTGCCCCTGACGTCATTGCGGGAGAAATGTCGGAAGACGGAGAGGAAGTGACGTCATGCACTCTCGATTGCGTGTACGGAAGTTGCGTCAGGAGCGAAAATTATCCGGACTCGTGCATCTGCATGGAAGGATTCGAAGGTTAGGAGAAAATAATTATAGTATTTAACATCCAAGTTTATAAAAACATGGTCGTTTGATATCAATAGTTTGACATTTCTTTGAAGTATAACAATATCCCACTCAATCATTATAAACGTTATTACTTGCTACAGCTTGTATTAGAAAACGTCATTTGATGTTGTTTTGTTTGATATTTCAGGAGAATTGTGCGACAAAGCAATAAGCACTAAATCAAAATGCGGCGAGTGTGTCAATGGAAAGTGTCAGGTTTCACCCGCAAACAACAAACACTACTGTCAATGCGATGCTGGTAAGCTGCCTAACTTGCGGTGCAAATAGTTAAGGTGATTTATTTATTTATCAATATGTATTTATTAGGTTTCCACGGGGAAACGTGCAATCTCCCGATGAAAAGCAGCAGTTTGTGCGGTGAAGTTGCATGTGAGAAAGGAACTTGCGTGAAAACTGAGGAGGGCTTCAAGTGCAAATGCCCCACTATGTACACCGGTGATCGTTGTCAAATAAGTACGTTTTCATAGACATTCAAAAGTTAAAAACAAATTTTTAATACTTATTCTATTTGAATAAGAAAGTTAGCATAACTAAGGATCTCATTTATACTACTTATTAACTGAGTGAAATATGATTTGATATGTAAATTTATAACACCTTTAAATTCAAAAATTAAACGTTCTTTTTGAGACCTTATTTAATCTAACCTGAAACTCCCAATCCCCAACAGAGATCAAGCGGTGCAAGGGAGTGAAGGAGCGCGTCTTCTACACCTCCTTCAAGACGCCCTCATCCTCGATCAAGTGCTCCTCGTTGCGCCGCTTCGTCAACCTCAACTGCTCCATGGGCAAGTGCTCACCCAAGTCCCAGCACCAGCAGTACAGCAACGCCTTGGGCATCAAGCAGGTCACGCAGGACCAAGACGAGTGCTGCCGGCCGGTGAAGACGCAGATGAAGAGGATCAGGATGAAGTGCCGGGACGGGTCGAGGACGTGGAAGGTGGTGAGGAAGAACAGGAGGTGCGGCTGCACCGAGGAGTGCTACACGTGATCGAGGAGGAAGGTGAAGGTTTTATGGGGGAGCCGGGCAAGTGTCTCGCGGGTTCTGATTGCGTGCGTGGGATGGCCGAACACAAAGTTGCCTTTTATGTTTTTGCTAGATTTTTTCTATTGTTGAAGCAATTGTGGTCTTTTAGCTAATAGCTTGTCACCTGCCATGAGTTGTTTTTCTTCATTCGATTTTTCGTTTGCTTTTTTATTATTACTTTCGTATCTAAGTATTGTGAAGCATTTTTTAAATATAATTTTATAGAAGATTCTGAGTAACGAAGTTATATTTATGTAGCAACTTAATACACTTTCCAATCATTTTTATAGTGTCTGCATTAAATTTTAATTTCTTCTTTTAAACTTTCTGTTTTGTGGAAATTTTATAAACGCATGACATTTCAAAGTATAAAATCATTAGTGAAAAGTTTTTGTAAAAATAAAAGTTTTTTTTTTAATTATTCTCACTTAGTAGTTTCTTTTATTTTATTTATTTTATTAAAATCGTAATAAACATGTTTAAAACTTTTTTTTATTTTTTTTAATATGTAGGAACAAGCGAATATAATCCAGTTTTTAATATTGCAACGCGTCTTTGTACTTCAACTTTTTACACGCTTGTTACGTCACACTGAAGGTAATAAATTCGCGACAAGTTTAAAATCACATGGACCACACACGCAACAATATGAGTTCAAAAAAAATTCATTTTTTCATTTGAAAATGTTGTGATTTGCAAATTTCGTCTGTCACACCGTAGCCTGTCAAAACCGTATAAAAGTATATACTTAATAAAAATGCATTTCGGCCAAATTTTTTTTCGTTGCTTACAAAGAGCCGTGGTTTCCATCCAAGCCAATTGTTTTCAAACTATTTAGTTGAACTGCTTTTGTTTTAAGTTTCTAATGTGTTGAATGGTTTCTTGTGAGCTTTGTTGTTAGCTGTGTGTAAAGGGAATTGTGTAAGGTAGTTTTCTAAATGTTATTTTTTTATTCACCAGGGTATTCTAAAAATTATAAATCAGCTAATTATATAAAAACTGCGAACGATATTTGAATTACTAAGTAAATACTTTTCACCGCTTAATAAAAAAATGTTTACCACTTTTGTTGGTTAACATATTTACACTATCAATGTTACGAATGAAGTTTATGTAATTGACATCGATTAAAACTAGTTTACATTTTTTACAAATTTTGCGCTTATAAACTCTAAATGTTGAAAGTTTCATGCTATTTAATTTTTAATGAAAATTTATAAAATAAAGAAAAGTTATAGAAAAAAAGCAATCTTGATTATTTGAACTTTTTTATTACCAAGTACAACTGTACAAATTTCAAAAAATTTGATTGTTATTACTGAAATAAAAGCTGAAAAAGTACAATTGATCATTTGTAGAGCTAGTCATTAAAAATTTTGATTATTTTTTTCTAGTTCATACCAAACATTAGCATAAAAAACAATGTGTCAAGTAACTTAACATCCACAAAACAAAATAACTCCTTGTTTTGATTTTTGCTGCAAAAGAATTTTTGAGAAACTTATGGTGATTAAAACTGTGTTTTTGTCTCAAGCAAGTCGTCTTTGTTTTTTAAAATACTTTTCTCAGTTTATGGGACAAACACCAGTTTTCATTCGACTCCGTCAAGTCTAGTCGTGCACATCTATTATCTAATTTATCCTTTTCTTGTTTCCCTAAATACTAAATAACTTGCCTAAGCCCTAAACTACTGTAAATGTTTACGGTTTTTGACTTGATTTGATCATGTTTTTGGGAAAAAAAAGATTAAAATACTTTTGAAGTTTTTCATTGAAAATTTTCACCTAAGAATGTATAGGATTTTTGACAATGAGAATAAATTTAATCTTAGAAGTTTATATCCTAGTTAGTAAATAAAATAGTCTAACAATAAAAAGAACTTAGTCAATTTTCACGTATACTGCTGCAAAACATTATTATTAACAAAAAAGAGTTATAACTTTTTATAAACTAATTTAAGTAGCTGATTTGTTTTTAAGTTGTACAAAGGATGTTAGAAATTTTCAAAATAGGTTTTAATTATTACAAACAATTCATTTTATACCGTCTTTTTCTGCATATCTTTAAAAACAATTTTTATATTTTTTAAATATGTATTAAATATAAGTTTAACTGGAATAAAAAAGAGGAACTTTAATCAAACTTAAAAGTTCTTTGATAAGTTTCGTAATTCAATCTGTCAACACATACTAAAAATAGCTTTAAACGTTATCAGTTTAAACCAATACAAGTCACGCTCTCAGCAAAGTATGTTTGTAGAAATTTTTAGTGTAAATAAGTAAAAAATTATATAAGGAATAAATATTTTTCAACTAACATATATACTTCATAACAGTTGTATAAATTGATTTAAATTGGTAAATTTAAGTTTTTTTTTTTATAGTGTTAAGATTAACATTTTGTTTAAATACATGACTCATTTTTTTTTCTCTGGAAAAAATAAATTTATTAGATTTTTAAATAAATATACATAAATTAAAATTTTACACGAAACATTTAGAAATTGGTGGTTTTCTATGCTTGTTTAAATAAATTTATTATTTTTTACACGACAGACATGGTTTTCAATTTATAAGTTGATGAGAAGTTGAAATTTAATCTCTTTATACCTATAGTAGACAACTTAATGTTTTAAAACTTAATGGTTTTAGACAGGCGACTTTAAATTTAAAATATTCTAATTTTTTGAGTTTATTTAAACTGAATAGAAATACAATAAATTCGTAAAAAATGCAAATGTTGAATATATGTTAAATAAAGGCTGTAAAAAGCAAAAATAAATATATTTTATATGTTATTTTGAAAAATAACATTAAACTTTACTTAAGACATGTAATCTTTTACCCTAAAATAGCAACTTTAATAGGTAATTTCTCAATCAATTAGGAAGTATTTTTATGTTTGCTCTTGTTAGATTATTTAAAAGTTACTGGTGTTTACTTCCGTAAAGTAAAACGAACGCAATTCATTCTAGACAGAAAGATAACTCACTCAAGTGCAGTAGCAATTCTTTAGTCTTTGTATTATAAAACGCATGAGTAGTTAATAAGTAGGTTTGCGAGAAAATCAAAAAGCATTTCGAGCTAATTAGCATTGCTTGCATTATAACCTGTGGCGTTTGCGTTCAAATGCTTATTGACCTTGTTTAATATTCTTTTTGTTTTGATTTATTTTTGTTGAAAAGCGAACAAAGGTATTATTTTATGAATTAAATTTAAGTTGTATACAGTTTGAATTTTTTAAGTATGATGCATTTACACTGTAATAATTTAGACTTTGCTTAACTTACATGAAATATTTAAAATTTGGTACAAAAACAAAACAAAAAAACATTGAATAAATATTTCAATTTTCTGTCAGTCAAAGTTTTTTCCTAAAATTAATTTTTCTAATAGTCAATGAAAGTTTAGATTCAATATTAAATAAAATAATGAATAATTTTAAACTTTAACTATTAGTAAGTATAAAAATTAGTTAAATAAAAAATTTAAATAGTCTAAAATGATAACACTAGGTTCTTAAAAAGAAACTTTTTTTTTGAAAAATATGAACATGTTTTAGTTCCACAACATACTAATAATAGTTAATAAGACATAATTAGCTTGCTAAGCTTTGATACAAAGCAGAACTTTCAAAGATTAATTTGTCAATTAAAATCTGAAATACTTTCCTTTTCGTATTTTTTTTGAAGCAAGAATCCGGATGCCCTAAAACTCTTCTTTTTCATAAACAAAAGATCATTTTACCGGTAAAAAGTTTAACTTGTACTTGAACTAAGGGAAAAAAAAGAAAGAAAAATAACAACTTTTTGAAGTAATAAGGATTACTAGGTTTAAAAAAAAGTACTGAATGGGAACGAATTTATTACAAAATGCTATAGAGTTTGCTCTAAACACCATCAAAGGAAGGACTTAAAGGCTTTAAATAGCTTTTTGGTATAAATAACTTTTTTTTGTTTGAATTTAAATATATAAGTTTCTATAGTTTTTTTAACTGTTTATCACTCTACATCATTAAGTTTAATGAAAACTTTGAAGATAATCAAAAATTTTCTTATTTATTTAATAAAAGAGTAAGAAAAGTTAACTATTTTAGTTATTTAAAACATTTTTGTAAAACACTTTGTAAGTATTTTAACAGAAAACATATTTATATTGATAGCTATTGTATAGCGTTAATAAGCTATTTTTTTGAAGTGGTGCCAATAATTAACTTATTATTGATAAGCTGTACTAAATTTCAATAATTAAATTACTTTAAATATTTATTTGAGAAAAACACTTTAACACCAAAACTTTAACTTTTTTTAACATTGTAATAATGTTTTTTGTTTGTAAACTTTATCTTAGTAATTTTAGTATAAAAGTAGTACAATATAATACAATTTTTGACATATATTTTAACTATGTAAAACAAAATATAAACAATAATTTTTATAGTAAATATCTTTTAAAATGCTATTTTATTTTTTATACATTTAAATAAGTTAGGCAAAATGATCATATTGTTTTTTTCAAAGTGAGATTTTAAATAGAAGTTTAAAAAGCTACTTTTTAATGTATTAAGAATACATTTGCAAGAATTACATCTATGTAACGTTTAACACCTAATAGGAATAATTTAATAACTACGTACACTAACTTAAGCAAATCATTACTGAAGTCATTGAAAAAAATAGAAATTTAAACGTAAAATGTTCTTTTAATTGAATACTTAGTTACCAAACTTGCTAGCTCATTTAGATCATAACTTTACGATTATTTAATTTAAAATGTTTTTAAATTTCATGTTAAAAAACTAAAAAAGCAAAAATTGTAGTTTTTTACCAAAAAGAAAACTATTTTTTACATTTTCCATAATAAAGGACTTCGTTGTTTTATGAAATAAATTGCATTTTTTCCCTAAGTGTTTTAAGTTTTGTTCTAAGAAATCTCATAGAAATCTTAAAAGCACGTGAACACCTGTAAATTGGTGAGTTGAAATTTTTTCATATCAAAGAACTTTTGCCATTGAACAATGAAACATGGTCATTATTCTTCATAAACTTTCAAAGACGATTTGCTCTGAGATAAATTCCATTATCTATTCGCATTCCGTGGGATAACAACGTCATTGCAAAATTATCTTAAATCTTGCACATTTTATGGCAATTTACATTTTAATTTATTTTAGATACAAATACAACTTTTAAACTGAAATCGTTAGGTTGAAATATTAAGAAATAATCATGTTTATAATACTGTACTTTACTGAGCTATTTTTTATTATCTAAGTATATCATAAAGTTTTTACATCTTTAAAATTAAGTTTGCTCTTTAATTATATACATCATTAAAAATTTTGTTTTCGAAATAAATATAATTGAACTTTTCAAACTAAATTTTAAAATTAAAAAGAATCTGTTTATGGAAACTCGTTTAATATTCGAAAATATACTTGAAAAAAAAGAAAAGGATAACAAAAACTTTAAAACTTTTACGGTAAACTCTTTTTTAAAGTAATATTTATGTAGAATTTAGTTTTAATTAATCAAAGTTTAAAGTTAGTCGTTTGCTAATAGAGTTTGAACTTTTTTTATAAATGTTTATAAGTGACAAGTTCAATACTATTTAGTTGACTCTTTTTCAAATTACGTTTTAACTTCATTGCTTACTGAACAATTAACGCTTTAAAAAAGTTTTATTTAGTTTATATAAATTCACTTAAGTAAATAGAATAATTTAAAACTATTTCAGTACTAATTTATTCAAAAAAATTTTACCTTACACGAATACAAAAAACTACACATTTTTGATACAATAATTTCATTTTTCTAGCGTCACGAATACTTTATAGAAGGAATTTTCACACTTAATCCAAAATTTATCGCTCATCTTCACAATAAATTTACCGTAAAATGAGTTTTTACTACTGAAAAACCTGTTTTCATCGTAAGGTTGTTAGTAAAGAAGCAACTTTCGCATTCAAAATTGTTAAAACTTTTGAAATTTCGACAAAAAGCTCTCTTTTATATTAATGTAGACTTTTAATTTATGCTTAAGGTTATTACTAGCATAATCTTTGATTTTATTTTTTGATAAAAAAGTTTTATGACAACATAATAAAAAGATTGAATTATGTAAGTTTAAAAGCTTTTCTCGTATTGACCATTTTAAACATAGTTTAATTCTTAAAATTATTTCAATTTTCCTATATTCTAAACTAAAAAAGCCTTTTAGTAGTTATAATATGTAATAGTATGTTAAATAAGGTTTTATTAAATATTTAAATATTAATTAAAATTTAACAAATTTTATTATAGTTTTCCTATTTAACATAAAAAAAATACGTTAGGCTGTATTTTACTTAATATATTAACCTATAGTTCTTTCTTTAATCTTATTCTAAGTGATTACTTATTGAAAAAAATAATAAAACGTTTTTAGGTCAGAACGAAACTGGTAGAGAGATTAGAAACAAATTGTATATAAACAACCGGAAAAAAATACAAATATTTTATTAAGACATATATCTAATTTAGAATTAAAGAAAGGCTAGCTTTTTAATTGATAATTGGTAGACGATTTAATTATTTAAAGTTGTGTAAAAAAATATGGGTTTTGTATTTCTTTATGACTCAAACTTGTAATGTGTAAAATACACCAAAGTATTAAAACTAAAGGATCTAAAACCGCTAAAATGTGTGAACTTCAATTTGCATACTTTATAACGAAATTGCACGGTCTGAACAGTTTATAATACGTAAATGATGGTAGTATTGAGCTTTTTACTTTGTTCTTAAATTCATGGGATAAATTAAATTTGTACTTATTGTCCAATTTATGTGGATTTGAATACACTTGTCTTTTAAGAATTCACCGTTAGTATTTGCTTTAGATCGATGTATACTACTTGATGATGAAAAACTGTATTACTTCTTATTTTTTTATTGAAAAATTTGAAGTTTTGAAAGTGGACGGAGAAACAATGGTTTTGCTTATTTACAGCCTTTAAAAAAGTAAACGCGATAACACTAAGCCTTACAAAAATTTTTACTCGAATATTTGCAAGTTTGTTATGTCTCTAAAACTGTTTAAGCTCAAAATACCTTCAAACACAATCCCATCATACAGTATGATTGATAATAGAAAACATTTATCGCCGTACTCTTCAATATTGAGCAGTTTACAGGACAAACACGTTTTCAAAGCGGTCGACTCCGTACTGTCTGGTCATGTACATCTGCTATTAAACTTGTGTGATGTTGAAATTTTTGTTTTATGCGCATTTAAGTTTATGTTTTTACAAACATCGAAATGAGCTTTAATCAGTTGGGGGTGAATTTAAGCTGATCCAAAATAACTATTAGTTTTGATATTGTATAGGTTGTAGGAAACTTATTTTCTAATATCCTTACAAGAACTGTTCGTTATCTCATTTGTTTTTAAAGTCTATGTATAATGTATGCGTAAAAGTTTCTGTTGTTCGACTTTTAACATTTTTTTGATACTTTTGTTGAAAAAATTGTTAGAAGAGAGCTATAGAATAAGTCATATACTTGTATTTACCAAACTTAATTTAATAAAATTAAATCTTTGTACTTATCTAAGTTTAAACTTATATCAAGAAAACTAATTACTTAAAGGTGTTTTGAAATTTTAAAAGTATGATAAAAAATTGTTCAAGACTCTATATTTTACAAACAGTTTTGTTATAAAAAAAACTGAGCTTAAGCAATATAATACAGCAATTCAGTAGCTAATACTGGTTCAAATTAAAAATTAGTTTCTTTAGTTGTTACACTTATAGTTTTGCTGTATATTGCATAACTAGCAATAAAAGTTTTTTTTAAATAAGAGCAACTAATTTGTTCAGTTTTTTTATTGTTAAATAGTTAACTTAAATATACCATTTTACTATAAAAAATTTTCAAGGTTTTTTGTTTCAAACATTATTACAAAGCTTTGAAATGTTTTATTTCATACAGATAAATACTATCTACCGTTTTTTTTCGGCTGAAAGTGTTCATATTGAAACGTGCTATCGCTTTACACAGTTTAATTTAAAATATTAAAAGTTATAGTTGACTTCTAGGGTAATTACAGCGGTGAGAATTAATTTTACAAATACCTATACGAAGGGTTAAGTCTTTAGTTTTTTTTTGTTGCGTAAAGTTAATACAGGCGTAATTCGAAAGATTTAGAGATTATTTCATGGAAAATAACTGTCATTAGACAAAAGAAAAAAACTCATTTATCATCCGGAGCTTTGTAAGGTAGATTTGCTTTGATTTTGAACATTCCACAGTATAAATACTGTCAATTTGAACGTGTTTTAGCTGTAATGAATAACGATAGAGCTATTTCTACTATTTTCACACGAATTAGACCTTTTCAAGTTTTCAGCAGTGATATTTAAAAAGGTAATTTATAAATAAATTTTAAAATAATTTTGCTATTATAGAAGTAAAACTTAATAAAGATCGTTTTGAGGAATTAATATTTGTTTTTTTTTTAATCAGGTGTATGATGTTAAAGTACATACAAGTTTAATTGATTTTAGTTTACTGGTTTCTATTAAAAAATACCTAACGTTTGAAATCATCAACTAATATTCACCAGGTTTATTAAAAAAAAATTTTTACTTAAGTTTAATCTACACATCTTTATCAGAACTGTATGCTTTTACTATTAACTTGTATAGTAATTTTTAAGACTAACTAAGGTTTATTTTACAAATTCTATTGACTAGTTCATAAAATAAAAACGTAATTTATAACCGATGGAAAATATTCTCTTTATATTTTTTATTGGTTTACTTTTTAAGCTATATAAACGGATGTCTTATCTAGATGTAGTAAACATCTTGTGTTTTTAAAATTATAATAAATCGTTTTATTTTACTTGAAAACTAAACTTTTGTTCTTAATCATAGACAAGTAGTTTAAAACGGTTCCTTTCAGTCTAGTCTAGCGAAATATATATCTAAAGTTAACTTTCTTCTTAAATATAAAAAACTTACCTAATTTCTGAAATAGAACTAATTTAAATTTTAGTTTTGATTTATTGCTTATAAGCTTTAGATCTTTTGTTCAAAATCATTATCTAACATTACAGTTATTTCTCATAAGTATAAAGTAGTTTTTTATTTTAAAAGGCTGCTTTAGTTCTTATATCATACTTCTAATCTTCCAAGGCTTCGTTTCTTTAATCATCAAAACATTTTATTTTATTTGTTTTATATCAGTAAAACATATCAATTTTTATTTTATAACCGCTAACAAATTTTATAACAAAAGTATGTTCATTTTTAAGAAAATGAATTATACTGTCTTACTACGAAGAAAGTTTGATAAACTCGGTATTGTGTTGATTTCTTATTCATAACTAATCATTTTATAGTTATGTTAAACCAATTACGAAATATATAACCACTAAAAGTTGTGTTTGAGTACATAACTTTTTTTTTTAAGTTAAAGCCTACTATTACGTAGAGACTAAACTTATATTTCGCAACAAAAACTCGAAATTTTTAACCAATATACGATCAACAAGGCATCTTTGTGTATATTTTAAGAGTTTACCTTTTTTTATCTTCTGTTAGAATACGATAAGGTATTTTTTATCTATTAAAAGTATATAACACAATTGTGTCTGAAAAAAATGATGTTTTTTAATTGTTTTATCTAAGATTAAACCTTTGAATAAAATTAAGTGACACGTTGTTCATAGTTGTATTTCATTGAACTTAAAATAGTAAGCTATGCATTATTCTTTTTAAGTTTTGTTTTAAATAACTAACATAACAGTGTACCTTAAATACGGTAATTTATTATGCAGTTAACAAATGACCACATTTTACTTGCACAAAATGCTAAAATAAATATGACAAAACAAAGAAAATTTATGCAAACAAAATCACTAAACAGCGGCATCAAAATATTTACATTTCAAATTGTTTGCATTTTTAGTTTAACCCTAAAACAATTATTTTCAAGTTTAAAAAGACCATGGGTGGGCGATAAGCATTTCATCACTTATAATTAATTTATTAAACCGTTCAGAATTAATGTTTTGCGATAGTAAAGATAAGATTAAACGTGATATAGTCTGAACTCGGACTGATTAAAAACATTGTTTGTTAACGGTTTAGTAAGTCTAAACAAAAACATCTAGCCGTGTTAAAAGCTGCTGCAATCAAGTTTGGCTGTTGAGTTTCAACAAAAAGTTTTGTTTTAATATTAACGTGGTTAAAAATAAAATTAAACAGTTTAAAACTTCTAAAAAAATAGTATCTTATTTATAAAGCAGCGTAGTCTTTTAATTTCCAAGAGTTATGTCTAAAGTACAACTAATTTATAGTGTTTTAAAAAGCATAAGGTTACAAACGCTATTAAAGTGCAATAAACATGTTTTTAATGTAACATACTGTATGTTAGTTTGAACTATTTGTTGTTGTCACATATCTATATTTGTATCTAACAAACTGTATTTAAATTAACCATCACTAGCAAATTACATACATTGTGTTTTTTTTTTGTTTAGTTTTTACCCTGAGCATATTATTTCAAGTGTAGATTTCTAAAAATTTGCAAAGACAAACTGGCTGTTTGCTTGGTAGTTAATCACATACTACACTCGAGGTTTGTCTGATTAAAAGCTAAACATCTCAACTTTTAAAGCTTTTGCAACTTGAGGTGAACTTTATAATATGGTTGAATTATCTGCATTAAAAACGTTTTCATAACAAAAGTTTATTTTGAAGCGTATGAAATTTTTAATCTATTTAACTCAAGGTTTTTGTTGTAATGAATATTTTTTTGCTTTTGAACTATACCTATTTTCAGCATTTTAAAATCTGTTTTAGTAGGCGTTTGTGTCTTAGTTTAACATAAATGCGAGCTGTTGTTAAACTTATATTTAAATAAACTTAAACACAAATTTCAACATTTTTACAAAAACCTTATAGTTTAAAAGATTACAAATTTAACTTATCTACAAGTAGTAGCTTACAAAGGAAAAATATGTAAAACAGTAAAAAGTTTAAAAAATTGCAAAACTTAGACTTTTTATCTATATTTAATTTGAAATCTAAACCTTTTGTTTATTTTGTATTCAATCTTTTTTTTCTCTTTTAATTTTTTTGTTTTACATCATTTTATTTTTTAATGTGTTCTACTACATTTATAAAACACATACCTAATGATTTAAAAATCTATTTTTGTAGTTATAAACATATTAAAAAGTTTTGAAAAAAGCATTATTACCGATATACAAAAGTAAAAAAATCATAACTAAACTGGTCATTATAAGTAAAATAATTCAAAATAAAAATAACTTAAAACTTCTTTGTATAAAATAATCTTCAAACATTTTTCAAAATATTAAAGACTCGAACTTTGATAGAAAATATTAATAGCTCTAATTAGTTATATACTGATAGGTAATTTTGTAAAAAATGACTAAGTTGTATAACTATTATTCTGGTTTTATAACTTCAATTTACAAACTAAAACAATTTTGATTCAAGTTTTTTCACTGACTGTTAAAGTTTGTGTGAAATTTTTTGTTTAGTTTAGTTGAATTCTCCGCTAGTTTTGTTTTATTTTTATGTTTTACACAAAAAAGTTATACAATTCAAAATGTTTACAAAGGCAATTTTCAAGTAAAATAATATAACAAAACTATTGATTTTTTTTTACAAAATCTACTAGCTAATGATTTTTAACAGTATATTTTACTATTATTACATACGTATTTGTATAAATATCTTAACATTTAAAAAACTTTTTACATTTTTTAGTATTCAAGTTGATATCATCTTAAACAAAAATAGTTTATTTTTAAAGTTAAGAAGTTACTGTACACGTGAGATACCAAAATAAGCGCTAGATTGGTATTAATCAAAAGATTATTATGATTAATATGGATGTTTAAATTAGTGAGTTATAAAAAATATTCTTTCTCATTTTGTATTGTAATTTAGTTTGTTCTCGCAGATAATAACTAATTTGGTGGATTTATACTTAAACTCTATTTGTTTTTAAAATAATAAACTACTTTTAATAATCATGTATTATTAATCATTGGGTGTATGGTTTTTTGTTAAACTAGTATAGTAACTTAATGAAGAAAAGCACGGTCTTAATTTGATTAATATATTTTTTTTTGTAAAGTTAGGCAATTGGAAACAAAAACTATATTAATCAAAAATCTGAGAAGGTTCTAGGCTTTTTAGTTGTAACACAGACTTTATTGGTCTATTAATTGATAAATGCCTATCGATGCTTATAATTAAACTTTTAATAAAACGATGTAAGTGTCTACTCAAATTTTAAAGCGTTTGTTTATTATGATTTAGGTAAGTATCAATAAATGTTATACTAAGATAATGTATACTTTTTATCACTGGTTAATATCATAATTTAAACTTGGTTTTTCATAAACAGTCACCTATCAACGATCTCATCAGTATAAATAAACTTAAAAAATCATTCAGAAGGTAGTAACATCAACTATTGACTAAAAATTGTAAAATGTACAAAAAAATTATAAGCTTTAAACAAGAAATATAGCATTTTTAACTTGTTCATGTTTCTTAAATTTTTTGAAATCGTTAGTTTTACCAACATTAACTGTTGGTTAAATTTAAAAAAAAACAAAAACTAACAATAAGTTAGAGACAAGAATTTAAAAGAAAACAATCTAAAGAACTAACGTTCTTAGAATTTGTAGACAGTACTAATAGATACTAACTATTGATAAATTTTAGAAACACTAACAATGCATAAATGTGAAGCAACATCTAAAAAACTCTTAGGCAACTATAAGTTACTAAATAAAAGTTGCTGGATGAAACTTTAAAGATAAAATTAACTAGTTTTAACCAATTAAATTTAATTGCTTAATTTATAACGTCACAGTAAAAAGTTGTTTTTTTTTATCATTAATATTATTATTATTAAATCTTTAAAACATTTTACAATGTTAAAATTTAACTATATTGATATCTTGGTCGAGAACATATGGTGCTGTCTGTTTCTAATTAACTAAAAAAAACCTAAAAAATTAAAAACACTGTTATTGAAATTTAAAAATCATGCTAAAAATGTTTAGAGAATCTGCTTTAATACAACCTAACTTTAAACTTCTATATATTTAAAATATATTAAAAAAATCCAACATACATTAACATTCTACATGCAAATAATTGTAATTAAGCTTTTTTAAGTATTTAGTAAAATTTTGTAACCTTAGTAAAATTGTAATATCATGCTAATCTTAATTTTTTTACTTAAATAGGTCTTTCTATTGAAATTTAAATGCAATTTAGTTAATGATTCCCTTTACAAACTGTAATAAGTTATAAATTTCTTAAGACGTCATAACTCTTTTTTAATTTAACTTTTAATCTAGCTAATTTCAATGTTTTCACATGACAAAAGTGATAAATCGTTTATCTAAAATTGTTATAGCATTTCTTTGTTTATATTCAACATTTAAAAGTTAGGTAAGAAAGCACAAGCAATTTTACTAACACATGTAAAATTTAAAGAAGGATTTCCTTATTTTTTTTTTCTTATATTTAAGGGGTGGCACAGCTTCTAGGAAGCAAGGATCGTGTAAAAAACTTTTTACATCTTAAATTTAAAATGTAAAACTAAAAATAAGCTCGTCAGAAATAGTTGTAAAGTTATAGAAGAACAAATTCTCAAACAAAATAACAAAGGGCTTAAATAATGTAATTTTAGAATCGAAATGCACAAAAATTGGTTTTGTTGAAACCAAGTAGCGTTTGAATTATAGTGTCTAAAATTTTTGATAAACTTAACACAGAAGTTCCTTAATATATAAGAACATAAAACTAATTTGAACCTTTATGTTTTCCTTTAAGAACTTTTGTTGCCTTTCTTTTTTATAGATTTTAACAGAAGATAATTTAGCACAACTGCACAAAACCTTTAGTTGCTTCGAAACGAACTTTCTGACCATGAAACATATGTAGTGTCTTAAAATATTTTTATCCTTTGTTAACAAATAAGCCAACTAACTTTCTACTGAAATGACTTCATGAAGAAACTTTTTATTTTTGTTTTTATTTATTAGATATAAATAAGAAACTTTAATATTCTCACGAGGCACTTCATATAGTTTTTTTAGTTTAAAGTTCATATTACTACTATTTTAATATCAGTTTCTTTATGAAATGATGCTTATAAATAGTAAAAACACAGTAAAAATTTGTTAAACTCTTTTCATACTTTTGTTTAAATATAAAATTTAAACTGTGTTTAGTACACTTTTTGTTTGTAATTAAAGTTTATAATTAAAATAATATTAGTTATGATAAAATAACACTTCTAAAATATTATATTAAGATATTTTCTATTACAAACAAAAATTTTAATCTATATAAATTATTTTATTTGTTTAATGTAGTAATTTTGGAATTAAAAATTGTTTAAATATTTGTTATTTTAAACTTTTATTGTTAACACTTATCGCTTTGGTAATTAATTTCATATAATTAACTAGTCAATATACAGTTAGGAATAATGATTTTTTTTAGGTGTAGAAATAATTTTTTTTAGTACAAAGTTATTTAGTAGCTTCTAAGAAAAGTTATACGCTCTTTATAATAAAGTGTTCAAAGAACTTAATCTTAGTGTATAGCAGTCTCAAACTCGAAAAGTATTTTATTAATTAATTTCAAAACCTTATTATATGTGTTTAAAAATGTTTTCACTTTTAATACATTTTTCATAATATGTGATTTATTGATAAACTTCAAACACTTTACTTTTGATGAGTTCACATTGTTTGATTATGTTAAAACTGCTTAGTAAATAACAAATTAGTAAAACAATTAAAATCTATTAATTAATCGCTTTACTATATTTTTGTTTCATAATTTTAACGTTATTGTTTTAATTACTAAAAACTAGTATTACTAGTTAATCTCAACTATGGTAGTATAAGTACTTTGCTATGATGTTTTTTAGATTTTATTAAAATATTTTTTGTTTTTTAGTAAAGTTTTGGTAGTTTACAATAAAACATTAGTTTATAACAAGAGCTAAAACTTTTTTTTTCAGTAAGCCTAAAGTAATAACGTTATTAATGTTTTTGTATAGTTTTTTAACATTTTAAGCAAAAACTATAGTGTTAGATTTAAAACAAAAAAATATTTATTTGTGAAAAGATACCTGTGTATTCTTTATAGTCATAATTACTTTTTATGTTATTAGTTACTAAAAAAATGTATAATAAATTCCTTTTTGAACGTTAATCGTACTCTAAACATAATTATCCAAATTAAGTTGTATAAAAACTTTAAGATGCATAAACCTTAATAATGAAATAACCGGAAATAAGAAACTTAACAAGTTTTAAACACTTTAGAAATGTTTACTTCATAAACTAAAAACTTTTCTAGGAAAAGTTCAAAAAAAAGGTAATATTCTAGAAGACATTTATTTATTTATTTTCAATGTTTGCACTAATTTATCTAGTAACTAAAATATTGTTGTGATTGTAGTGGGTTTAAAGATAAAAAGTTCGTGGTTATATAATAACAATAATTAAAGACAAAACAAACACTTGAAAGTAATTAGTACTAAAAAAATAATACTATTTAAGGTATCTTACAGCGTTTTGTTTTATGTTCAAGTTTAATTTATATTAGAAAATATTTATTTTTCAAAACTTGTGTTGTTTTTAGACGTAAATTATACTATAAAAAGAAGTTAAATAAACAAAATATTATACTATCATACTTGTTTTAGTTAGACATTTTATTCAGATAAAAAGTTTAATTTAAGTAAACTTTTTATATATAATTCTCTTTTATGTTATCATTTAGTACCAAAAAAGATTTTAGATATATTAAAAAAATATTATTGACTGTATTTAATTAAGTAATAAGTTTTTGAAAAAAAAAATGTTTATTAGCATAGTAGTACAAAAAACCAGTGTATTTGTTCGCATTTTAATTAAACATTTTAATAACTTTATGTTGACTTATTGAATGATTAATTGAAACAGTACCAAAATAAATGTACTACTTATTTTAGAATTTTTTGTTTTAACTTAATAGTTTAAATCAATGAAATTCTAAGCTGTTTTTGGTGTAACTAAAGTATTAAAATGAAAAAGTTTACCTGCATTGCGATTATACTGCTGACTTTCTGCTGTATCGAAAACATTAAATCTACAAGTAAGAGAATTGCTTACCAGCAAGCCAAGTATAAAACCTTTAAGTTTTACAACTAGTAGTTTAAGAAAATTATTATAATTTTCTTTAAAGCAACAACTGACCTTTCTAAACTGTATGTTAAACCAGCATCATATTAAATATTCAAGAATAAACATAATAAACTACATTAAATATTTTTTAAATTCCTTAACTTAGCTTTAAAAATTTAAACTATAAGTATTTTTAGCAGAGCAAAACAGTTCAGTTTTATGCAACGATCACGGTAAATCTGTTGTGAAAAATAACGAAACAGAATGCGAGTGTAATGAAGGTTACAATGGAAGATACTGTGGAATAAGTTTACACTAATTAATTATTTTAATTTTTATATTATTTAATTTATTATCTGTTGTTAATGAACACGTTTATATTGTAAATAAAAACAAAAACAAGTTTTAAAACAATGAATAAATATATTTATATTTCAATACCTTGTGTTCTTTTGTTCAGATTTAAAAGTGTTTCATACTTTATGCACCAAGCTATGCAAAGATGATTAATATATAAACAATCTTGTTTTATAAATTCTTAAAATTTGATAGTTTGACAATCGAGTTTAACAAATATAAAACCACTGTTTGTTAAATATTTAATAGGTATATAACAAGGTGCTTATAAAAAAGCGACCTGTGAGTTTTCAACTAAATTTATTTTTTAATGTTTTGAAATATCACAAAAACAATTTTGTACAAAATTTTAGCTACTTTAGGAAAACCTTCATCGCGACTATTTTTGATATTTGTAAACAAACTCAATGTAAACTGTATTGTACTCATAAATGTGACCTTAAAGTTTTTAGCTGAAAAAGTTTACATGTGGCAATTGTCACAAAAACACAACTTGCTGAATTTAAGAGGATTTGAAAAAAGTTTAACGGGGACAGTTTTTTTTTTGTAATTAAAATCATTTTTGTAACTTTTCTTTTTTCTGCATTTTCAGGTCACAAATAGTTTACATTTAGGTTGTTTTAGGAAAATAAAATTAGCCTTTGTGATTTTTTCTTCTAAATCAGCTAAAACTTTGCACAAGATGTTCACATAATAATTTTGTAACTATTTTCAATATTTTTTTATTTTCAAATAGTTATAACTAACTTTAAAAAAATTAGTTAATTAATAATTTTTATAAACTAATTATAAACCTTATACATGTTAAATTTGAGATATTTAATTTGTAGTAGTCCATTTTACATTATGATATTTAATTATAATTAACAATTGACCTAACTTATATTCTTCTTAAATAACAAATAAAAGTATTGGACTCAATATAAAAATTTAAATTTTATTTTTACAGCTTCATTCTGGAGTTCTCCTTTCTGGGAAGTAATTGTCTCTCTTTCAGCAATTTTCTTATTTTGTTTTCTATGTACATGTGTTTATATAATGGTGAAAAATTGTACAATCAAAAAGTAAGTTTCTATGGTTTTGACTTTAAAAATCTTACTTTTATGAAACTTTGTAGATGAAAAGTAACAATATCTAAATTTAAGTATTTGACAAGGAAAAAATATAAACTTTGTTTATTTTCTGTGTAATTTTTTAAAGAAAATTTTAAATCTGACATATTGTTTTTATTTTTATTTCTTATCAAACTAACAAAACTATTAGTTCTTTTTAATCATTACCAATTTAAGAATGCAGTTGAAAACTTAATTTTTGATATTGAAACTTTACAAAAAATTTCAGTATAGCATAAACATTTTTAAATATTTTAAAACATTTTTTTTTTAATTATCTAGATACGTTTGTGTTTAAGTAGTAAGGTATATAACTAATTATGAATTTTGTTAATGCTAGTTTTCGAAAATTTATTTAACATTTTAGTTAAAGTTTTAACATAGTTAATTTTTAATTGAGGTTTGTTTTAAAAAATTAAAGTATGTAGATATATATATAAGGATGTATATATAAGGATTACTTTTTAGTTGACTTATGAGTTTAAGATTTTTGTAATAAATTTTTTGTTTGATAAATGCTTACAAAATAAAAATGCTTACAAAATCGGTCTGTAATATATTATTTATATTTGTATGATTTCTGTTTCATTTTTTGTTATCAGAATAAACCTATTAATAACTGACATCAATAAACCAAGGGAACAAGGAAGGAGACCGGAAACTTTCTATGACAACGGCAGAATCGCTATGAGTTATAACAGCAATTTCAAACAAAAACACCTCCAAGGAGTGAGACCGTTTCCAAATGAAAGTCAATGCAACGGTTTGATTTATCAAACACCACAGAAACAGTTGATTGAAAAGAGACCTGGTAACTTGAATGATCCAACTCATAATTGCAACAACTCGACAATCCAGCAACAAGGAAGCTTCGAAAGAGATATGGGACCGGTTCAGGGCGTTGAGGACAAAAGACGAGATATTTGGACCGGGCTCTGAATTAATCCGTATATTTTAATGATATTTTTCTATTTCTAAAACAATTTAACATTTTTGTGAGTTATAAATAACATTTTATTTACTATTAGTTTATGGAACGACAAAAATTACGCTGAAGATATTTGGTCCTAGGACCTGGTGCACGAAAAACCTTTCGGTTATTGATTCGCACACCACGGATACCTTTTAATGTTTTGTCCATTCATTTTATAATTTAGTTATAACTACAAAGTTTCAAAGACTCAATTTTAGCTTTAATTTGGCAAACTATTTCGAATAAAAATAATAAATAATAATTTTTTTTTATTAGACAGATTAAGTATCGTAAAATTAAGATTATAAAAAATAAAGAGATTTTTTAAAATTAGTTACACAAAATCTATACTTACATCTTGTTTAATAGTTCGATATTTTAACAACCTTATCTAAATAAGTAGAGTAGTATGGTGTTGTTTCAATCGTAAAAACGAGTTAAAAGAAAATTTTTAAGAGTTTACAGGAATAAAAAATAAAATAATAATCATGATATAAATATATTAACAGTTAATGTGCGTATAACAATTATCAAAATTTGCATTATTATAGCTGTTAACGAACCAATTTCCACACGGGTTTTAGACATAAAAAAACAAAACTAAAATGTTGAAATGTATTAAGTTTACTTGATGAGTTTTCACATTTAGTTTGCTTATGTCTTTTTCAATTGTTTTCAGTGCATTAAAAA
Source organism: Thalia democratica (assembly GCF_965202585.1). Lineage (NCBI taxonomy): Eukaryota > Metazoa > Chordata > Thaliacea > Salpida > Salpidae > Thalia > Thalia democratica. The sequence continues at coordinate 31,565 of NW_028139719.1, forward strand.
CTGTTATTTAGTTTAAAAAACTATAAATAGAGAAATATAAATTTCATACTGACTACGGGTGAATGGTCAAATGAGATTACTGAATCAGCCTAGAAACTTTTAAAAATAAAAACGTTTGAAAAAAAGTAAGTTTTGTAATAACTAAATTTAAAAAAGATTAATGTAATGCAATTTGTAGTAAATATGCATAAGCATAATTATTGTTACAAAACAATAGCCCTAAATCTCTATACTAGTATAATAAGAAAACTTAAAATAAACTTTTTAGTGTTTAAATAAAGTACTAAAATTTTAGGTATTTAGTAAACCATCAATAATAGCATCAAATCTAAAGAAAGCAATACTTTCATAACTTAACGATGCCTTAAAATGTAATTTTCGAACATGAGACTAAAATCATATAAGAGTGCTAATAAGTATTTTGCCAACTGACCATGAATGCTTGATAAGAGTTATTTTGTTTTGACTTAAAGTGTCCGAGTAATTGTAATTTTGTTGGATTGACAAATGGTTTTCCTGGATATGAGTATACAAACGGTGACAATTAAAACACTTAATATTTGAATTATAGTATGTTGATGACGCATTTCTCTGATTTAACCCCTAAAAGTGCATTGTTTACAAAAATACTATCTTGCATTATTTGTTGAGCAGGGTTATAATTTCGGATCCATCTGTTTTTTAAGATTTACTTGAGTGTAATTTTTTTAATTAAAATATACAAACAATTGTTAAGTAGTCATTGTTATTAACTTTTTATTTCTTGCAACCCTGCTAAGTAGTTACACTCTAAATACACCAGACTCAACTACTACAATTTTAACCATACCCTTTATTATATTTAAATAGGCTTATAACTATAAAGAGTTTGTACCAAGTAATATTTGCAGGTATTTTTTTGAAAACCGATGCGTAGAGTTTTAAAGTATTATATCTTAATTAAATAAGAGTGTGATCAACTTCTATTTTTATCAAATTGACTTGTATTGATCGGTAGAAGCTTTTGAGCTTATGTTTTACTCATGTTTGATTTAGGTATATTTTTAAATAAAAAACACATAATTTAGTTATTCCAAGGATTTTATTGAGACTATCGTTTTTTTAGAACTTTTATAGAATGTTTGTTACTTATAGTTTTTACCTGCATTTCCAACTAATATTTAAAACTTTAAAGTAAAATTTTGGTACATACGTCATTTTTCATATATTTTCTAACAGTCTTTAATCTAAACACCTACTTAACAACTTTTAATATAAGTTACGTCCTTATAAAAGCACCACAAAATAAACCTTTTGAGATTTTATTTTTCTACTTTTTTAATTTTTACAAATATATACTTTAATTTACTCAAGTTTCAGTATAAACTAAAATAGACTCTTTAAATTATCTATCGATAGATAATTTAGTAAAAACTGATAAAGTTGCATAACTGTTACTTTGGTTTTACAACTTCAATTTACACATATAAAAATATTAACTTTATTTTTCATTAAATATGAATTTGAAAGTCTTTCTTAACTTAAGTTAAGTTCTTCGCTAGTTTTGTTTTTTCTTTATGTTTTAGATAAAAATATGATACAATTTAAAATGTTTAAAAAAGCAAGTTTCATGAAATTAACAACCACAAAACTCTAGTTTTACTAAAACTTTAGTTTTACGGAATATGAAAATTCATGATGAAATTTTTTTACCATTATTACAAACGTGTGTCTTGTATATATGAATATTTATAAATGTCAGTAATACTTTAAAGCTTTTTGTATTTCAATTGATACTGTTTTAACTAAAAATAGTTTATTTTTAAAGCCCTAAATAAAGCGCTAGATTGATGTACATCACAAGATTATGATGGTTAATATAAATGTTTAAATTTGTGAATTATAAAAAAGTATTCTTTCTCATTAAGAATTGTAATTTGGTTTTTTCTCACAGTTAATAGCTAATTTGGTGGATTTAAACTAAAGTTGTACTTTTTGTTAAAGTACTTAACGAGTTTTAACAATCATACATTACAAATAAAAAGCTGTGTGGTTTTTATTCAACCAATAAGTTCAACGAACAAAAAAATATTCTTAATTTGGTTAATATTTTTTTATTAAAACAAAGGGTAGCAGAAACTATATAAATAGTTAATACATAGATTGCCATACAACATATTTAGAGAAAAGTTTAAAGTTTAATGCCACTAAAAAATTTATCTGGGTGAATAGCTTTGAAAAGGTCTGGTAAAAAACCTAAACACCTCTTAGTAAAAATAATAAAGCAAATACTCTTAATACTTTGGATTATCAAAATCTTATATACATACTTTATAGGCTACTTTCAACATATTTTATACAAGTAGAAAAACACTTATCAAAAGTTTATTAAATCAAAAATGTAACAAAAAGTACACGAATTATACAAAAAAAAATTTTGTATCAAATAATTTGTGTAAAACTAAATTCATTGGCAAAATCTAAATATACTCAAATGATGTTTATGGAAAAGTATATACACCTAATGTAAAATAAGAACCTATTTCAAGATAGAATTATAGAACAAAGGTAGTTTGTTTCAGAAAAAAATTAATAAAACTTTCTACATTTGAAAGTTAAAATAACCTCGTCGTAAGTTATTGATAAGTGTAAAATAAAATAGAATTGTCAAACAAAATTAAGAAAATAAACAAGTTAATGTACAAAATAATGTACAAAAGTTGGTTTGGTTAAGCCTCGTAACGTTTAAAATCTTTTATTCAAAACTTTTAAAAATGTTAAAAATGAGAATACCAAAGTGTAGAAACATAAAACTAGTTTTAAGTTTTATGTTTTATTTAACAAAATTTTGTTTTCTTTCCATTTGTATAGATTCTAACAGAAGATAATTCATCACGACACCACAAATCAAAACTTAATGTCGCTTTGCAATAAACTATTTAAACTATATACATAAGTATCTCTTTTAATAATATTTATACTTCGTTAAAAATTAGGCTAATTTACTTGCTACTGAAATGACTACATAAAGAAAGTTTGTTTGTTACTTGCAAATTTCTAAAGAAGCTTTTAAATCAACAAACTTGTTACATTAAGAATTGTATCAAAAACTTCGCAAGACAGAATGTTCTCTCTGCCAACAATAAATAGTTTGCTTTTCACTGATTTGTGACTTCTCTGGATTATGTTTGGAATTTAAGAACGTGAAAATTAAAAAAAAAAATACATATTTATGAGCAACTTTTTTTGTATAAAATCGTTTACTATCAAAACCACCCGCGTTCAAAACCCACTCAATATCCAACCGCGTTCAAAATCCACCCAATTTTTTTTTGTTAATTCATTTTATAATATTTCCGCTTTATTTTTCACAATCACTCTTACCCCTAATCCTTACCCTCGATCAGTAAGCGGTTCTCGAATTTGACTGGGTGGATTTTGATCGCGGGTAACTGGGTGGATTTTGATCGCGGGTAGATTTTGAACGTGTCCCGTATAAAATACTCAATTTACGTCATTTCAATTTACGCTCTTTTGCTTCTAATTTTTAGTTAGACTAGAGAAACTTAATTTATAAGGAATAACTAGTTAGTTTCATAGATAAGACTATTATTAAATATAAAAGAAAAAAATCAGTTTCATACTATAATGTGGAGTTACTTACTTCGATATTATTTGTTATAAAATACAAGAAAACTTCTTTGTCTGGTAGTTCTTAGTTTTTACATTGTAAGTGCAGCTTTTTATATTCAAACTGTTAAAAACAAAATAAGTTATAAAAAAATTTCAATGTCAAGGAACTAAAATATTATTTTAATATATTAATTTAAAATAAACATTTTAACAGCTCATTTTACTTTGTTTTATCTATTTTAGTTTTAAGTTTTGTTTTGGTACTAGTTTTCATTAAAAAGTTTTTAAACAAATTATTACTCATTATTAAAAAATTGGAAGGTTTACCAATCAATTTCGTTTAACACATCGTCAGAATAAAGTTGCTAAAAACTGATAAAAAAATAGAAAAGATCAGGGGTCGGCATCGCGTGGCCTGCGGGCCGCGTGCGGCCCTCGAAGAGTAAATCTGCGGCCTGCGAGCATTTTTTCGTTTTTAATGGGATGCTGCCTGCGAGCATGTTGATCTGGCACGTTAAAAATTTAATTATAAGTTGATTTTTTTGGTTCAAGTTCTGTTTTTAAATTATTTCCTATTTTTCCCTTATATAAAAAACACTACTTTTTTTACTGCTTAAACTTAAAAAGTTAAAAAGACAGATTGTATATCTATAAGTTTTTCTTCAAGGTAGAAACATTATCATCTTGCCTGTGCTATTCTTGGACTTTGTAAGTTATTAAATCATCACTTATTGAATATTTTTTTAATGCACACTTTAGTAGCAATGTATACTTAACCTTTGCACTGTATTTAAATAAAAAGGCACTTCTTTAATCACACTAAGTACTTTGTTGAACAATTAATTTATATGTAGCTTTTCATTAAATAACTTTTTAACTGCATTTAATTGTTGATTTTTAAAGAAACATTAAAAACATCTTTATAAATAAATAATAATATAAAATCAATTATTTTACTTTTTTCACGTATAAAAATGTATTACTAATATATTCAATAACCTAGATTTTTATAACACAGGTGAATTTTTTTGTTTACTTGTTTTAGTTATTTTGTTTGGAAGACATAAGTTTTATGAAGTTATTAAACATTAGGTAAGGAGTATATTTAAGTTATAAAAAGAGATTGATAAGGACAATTTAAAAAAATTACCTAAAATTACAATCTAAGCTCGTTTGTTTCGTGCTAGTAGATGTAAGTTAAGTAGTTAAATTATTAAGCATGAAATTAATACTTAATTAGACAGATAGTGAGTTTATTAAGACAAAAATCGCAATTTTATTTTTTAATAATAAGCTTTATATGCATATATAACTTAGACTCAACTGGTTAAACTTAAACATTTTTAAATTTCTGACTAAAACTAAAACAGCGGCCCCCGAACATGTTTCAACTTCGAAATTTGGCCCCCGAGTACCTCCAGCCTGCCGACCCTGGAATAGATTTTACTTATGTGTAGTGATTTTTAAATATCTAGCTAAAAATAGTGACGTCATTAAGAGTAAAATGTAAAAAAAACTGTGTAAAGATTTAAATTTGATATAACATTAATACTTGTGTACTTTTTACTTTATAGATAACAATAAAAGTTCTCGACTTAATGACAAAGGGAATGATCAATTCAAAGTTTTAAATTTTGTTAACAAAACAATTTATTCAGTTAAACTTTACTTACTTGAAATTATTTCTAAGATAGAATTGTTAGAATGAAAACATTTAAGACCTTAAAAATTTTACTTGAAATTATAAAGTACATTACAAAAAGCGACAACAATAACAATACTTAAAACACGCTATTTATAAAGTTTTTAACTATAGCAATCTCGTTGCTTACAAATTTCCGGCTCGCGAGTTCTAATGAAAAATTATTCTAGAACTGAGAAATGGTAAGAGTTTCTAGCTCTAAATAGAATTTCAAATCTACTATCCAGGTAGGTCTCAGCACAACTAAGATTGTTAAGGAGGTGTTCATGAATGGATGATTGTTCACCTTTGGGCTTAACGTCGTCATTAAAGATAAACATTTTTTAGCTTTTTTTAGGCTGCTTCGTATCTCAACATTTCTATGTCAGACAAGAGCAGCATATCACAAAAAAACTTTTTATTTTTTTCTGTTTTTTTTTACACGTTTTATTTTTTGGTTTTGTTACTTAAAATTACCTTACTTTCACGAGGTTCGTTATGTGCTTTTTTTATACTTATTTTTTTTAGTTTAAAATTTGTATAACTAATTTTATAATATCAGTTCCTTTAAAAAATGATGCTTAAAAATAAAAAAATTAAAATTTTGAGTGTTCTTACTATATATTTTACTTAAATACGTAACTGAAATTATGTTTAGTACCTTGTTTGTTTCTAATTAACACAATATTATTTATCTTAAAATAACACTTGTAATATTTAGTATTAAAATGTTTTCTATTACAAACAAAAATGAAAAGCAATATAATTTATTTTATTCATTCAATGTAGTAATTAAAATTCAAAATTATCTAAATATTTGTTATACTAAACTAATATTTTTAATACTTTTAGCTGTGGTAACTAATTTTTTTATTATTTATAAGTCAACATACAAATAGGAATGATAAACTTTGTTGGGTGTAGAAATTATGTTTTAGTATAAATTTTTTAGTAGCCTTTGAGAAAAACTATACGCAATTTATAACAAAGTTTTCAAAGAACTTAATCTTCAGTATACTTAAAGTAAAGCAGTCTTCAACTTGAAAAATATTTCAAAATCTAATTTTATAATCTTATTTTATATTTAATTTAAATCACTATTATTTATAATTAGTGATCTATTGACAAACTTCAAACACTTTACTTTTGCTGAGTTTACATTGTTTGACTATGTTAAAACTGCTTAGTTATAAACAAATTACTAAAAAATTAAAAACTGTTAATTAATTGTTTTATTATCTTTCTGTTTTATAATTTTAACTTTATTGTTTTTATTACTAAAAACAAGTATTACTAGTTAATCATAACCAACCATGGTAGTATAAGTACTTTGCTAGGAAGTTGTTAAAATCTATTAGGACAGTTTTTTTTTTCTTTTCTTTCAGTTAAGTTTACAGTTAAAAGTTTAAAACATTAGTTTATAACAAGAGCTAAAACATTTTTTTCAGTAAGCCTAAAATAATATCTGTATGAATATTTTTATATAACTTTTTTACACCTTAAGAAATAATCTAGTACTTTATTGAAAATTTAAAGTTTTAACTAACCTAAAAGATACAACTGTAAGTGATAAAAAAAAAATGTATAGTGAACTTCGTTATTTGAATCTTAAACATAATTATCAAAATTTAGTTGTGTAAAAACTTTGAGATGCATAAACATTGATAATGAAATAACTAAAAATTAAAAACTTATGATATTGTTTACTTAATAAACTAAAAGCTTTTTAAAAAAAAAAATTCAGTAAAAAAATTCTAATATTGTAGTATACATTAAGTTACAAAGTTTACACTAATGTATATAGTAACTAAAATATTTTTGTGGATGTAGTTGGTTTAAAGATAAAAAGTTTAAAAATAAAGGTTAGATAATAACAAAAATTAAAGGCAATACAAACACTTGAAAGCAATTCGTAAATAAAATTACAATTAATACTATTAAGTTTTTGTTCTAAGTTTGTTTTGTATTTAAATTTAATTTGTTTAAGAAAATATTTTGAAGAAAATATTTTGAAAACTTGTGTTATTTTTAGAGGTAATGTATACTATAAAAAGAAGTTGAATAACGAAATATAATACTGTCATACTTATTTTAGTTAAAAATGTTAGGCAGATAACAAGTTTAACTTTATTAAACTTATATACATATATAAAAGTTTAAAGCAATATTAGAACAAAAAGTTTTATTGACTGTACTTAATTAAGTGATAAGTTTTTACGAAGTAGCCTGTTTATTAAGGTAGTACAAAAAAACAAGTACATTCGTTTATCAAATAGTAGTTAAAGCTTTTAGTAATTTGATGTTGACTTATTGAAGGATAAACTGAATGAGTACAAAAATAAATGTACATAATTAATATAGAATTTTTAGTTTAAACTCAAAATTTTCAAACAGATATAATTTTAAGCTATTTTTGGTCTAACTAAAGTACTAAAATGAAAAAGCTTACCTGCATTGCGATAATACTGCTAATTTTCTGCTTTATCGAAAACAGCAAAGCTACAAGTAAGAGAATTGTTTACTCGTAATCCAGTAATATAAAAGCTATTAGTTTTATAACTAGTAATTTAAGAAAAGTTTTATAACTTCCTTTTAAGTAATAACAAATTTTTCTAAACTATATGTTTAACCAGCATCATGTTAAATGTTTAAGATTCAAAACAATAAAATACACAAAATATTTTTCTTAAACTTTTCTTTAATTTAGCAAAATTTAGGATATAAGTATTTTTAGCAGAGCAAAGCAGTTCAGTTTTATGCAACGATCACGGTCAAACTGTTGTGAAAAATAACGAAACAGAATGCGAATGTAATGAAGGTTACAAGGGAAGATACTGTGGAATAAGTTTACATTTATTAATTTTTATAGTTTTTATATTACTTAATTTGTTATTAGTTTTTTATGTACAGGTTTATATTATATGTAAAAGAAAAACGTATATTTATAAACTTTAAAAAAAAATTTAATATATTAGAACCTTGTGTTCTTTTGTTTAGGTTTTTTAAAGTGTTCGGTACTTTATTCACCAAGCAATGCAAAAAATTTTAATATATACCAAACCTGATTTTATAAATTCTTCAAACTTGATGGTCTGACAACCAAGTTTAAGATATATGTTAAGCATTTGTTAAGCATTTAATATGTATGTATATATTAAGGTGCTTATAAAAAAGCGATATTTGAGCTTTCAACAATTTTAATTTGGATATAACTTTTTTACAAATTTTTAGCTGATCTGGGAAAACTTTCATTGAGACTATTTTTGATTTTTTGTAAACAACCCCAAAGTAAACTGTACTGTACCTATAAAAAGTGACCTTTAAATTTTTAGCTGAAGTTTTTTTTTAATGTGGCAATTGTCACAAAAACAAAATTTACTGAATCTAAGAAAGTTTCACGGGGGCAGTTTTTTTTTTGTTTTTTTTTATTTTTTTGTAACATTTCTTTTTTCTGCATTTTTAGGTCACAAATAGTTCACATTGAGGTCACTAAAACTTTGCACAAGATGTTTTTGTGATGATTCCCAACTATAAAATTTATCTTTAGCTAAAAACTTAGGTTGCACTTATAATAAACATCCTAATGTATGTATGTATATTACAGTCCTTATCAGAAAATGTTCGCTTTAGTTTAAATAACATTTATAAAAACGATTTCTAGAAGACGAGTTTGTGTGCAAAAGGAATTTCAAATACATTTCCACTTGTGGGCATGGGACTTGTGTCAACTTGAAGAAACCAACGGTCAACGAAACCAACTTCCACAGGAACAGACTCACGCACCACATTGAAGGCCACCACTTCATGTGCAGCTGCGACAAGAATTACGGCGGAAGAAGCTGCAGGCAACGTAAATTTGTTGTTGTTTTTTTTAAGTGTTTAGGTAAATTAATGGTACCTTTGTTACAGCAATAAGTCGTCTCTTTAGTTTCTTTATCAAAGTTTGTTCAGAATTTTAATGAACAAAAATGTGTTAGTCTGCTTTTAACGTTGGTACATGTTTTAACAAAAAGTTTGTTGTAGCAGACTAATAGTTTAAGTAAAAAAAACAAAATAGAAATCAAGTTGTACTTAAATTGATAAGGTTATGTAAAAGATTACAACTTACTTTTAATATAGCAGGTTTTATATGATAGTTTTATAAATTTTAAATGATTAGTTGTGTTTAAATTCGAATCCAATTATTGTTTATATTACTTTAACATTTTTTAAACCTTTTAGCACTTAGAACTTAAGTGATTATTAAGTTCTAACGTGTGAAACATTTTTAACAGCCTGTAAAAAGTGTAAGAAAGACGAAAAATGTTACGTGTTGAACCCATATGCTGGTTTCGTTACTTGTGTCACATTTGAAATTGTTTCTAAAGGTTAGATTTCATAAAATAGATGTTAGACATGTAGTTTTCTATAATTTTTTTTTTTACTTACCTTTACTAAAAAGAGTCGTAAAAAGTTTAATTTTGTTTTAACTTAGTTAAGTTGTTAAAATTTGATGTAAATTTGTTTGATTTTCTTTTTTTTGTTGTATCGAAAAAGCTATAAGATTTTTTTTAATTTACTTAAATTTGTATTTGATATAGTTTATTTTTCGGTGAAAATTTTAAATTGACTCACACTAGTCATGCTAAAAGTCAATAAAGCTTTATGATTTTTATATTAACCATTTTCGTTGTACGATTTCATGTGCTATTACTTACGTATTGATTAATTATTTTTTTATTAATATCTAATTATTGATTAAAATTAATTAATTCATTACTTACAAAAGTAATCGCCATACAACAAAATTTAAATTTTTATAATGAAAATAAAACTTTAAATGATGCAAACTTCAGTGGAAAAATAAAAATTAGTTAGTCTGATTACAAAGTTACTAAAAAAATATTAAAGTAACAAAAACAAAGTTCATCTTACAACGAAAAGTATAAAAAGTCTCTGAATTTGTGAACTAATTTTAACAAATAAATAACACTTGACACTCATTTTTAATCGTTTTTAATAAATAGTTGTATGTAAATATTCAGAAAACTATACAAAAGAATGTCGTGAGTGCGACTATGGTCAAAAATGCTTAAAAGTTTTGAACAAGAAAGCTTCGTATCATGAATACCAGTGCATAACTACTCATGAAAAAGAAACTGCTAGTTAGTTCATATTATATTTACATTATGTTTTAAAAATTATTAAAAAAATTTAAAGTTCTAGAGGTTTTAACCTATGCTAACTTACATTTGAAATAATATTGAAAAAAAAAACTCATTTAAGAAAAAATATACACATTTTTAGTTTATGTTTTAATAAGTTTCATATTTCTATAAAGACTCTGCAAATTGTAAGAACTAAGTTACAGTTGATAAATTTGATAACTAATAAAACGTTTTACAATCCTTATTGATCTTAAAACTTAATTTGTACAAATTCAGCTACTAACTTAAACTGTCTAAACTTTAGACAATCTTAAAGCATATGATAGATTGTTAGAAATTTTAATTAAGTATTAACTAACTTAAGACAAATTTTCCTGGGCAAGAAATTTAACTGTATCCATGGTGTATGACTCGATAACCAAAAAAACTTTTCGTACACTAGGTCCTTGGACTAAACGTTTTGAGCACTTGCTTTTTGTCGTTTAATAAACAACTTAATATTAAAACTTAAACAATGTTTAAAAAAAAGCTCACTTATAGACTTCAGGTAAATCAATTATAAAACTTCTACATAAACCTCCGGAGTTTTATATCAGTTTAAAAAATACCTTTTTTGTGTCTAATAAAATTAAGTGTACTAGTTATTACTGAAAGAGTTCATGTTTTCAAAATGTTTCAAGAAAATTACTACTAGTAATAGAACGCATTGTATCTATAAGTTTACAGTTAAGTATCTAACATTCAAACAGTGAGTAAATGCGGAGAGTGTGGTAGGAATGAAACGTGTGTTGAAAACAAATTTCGTATGAAACATACACCAAGTGATCCTCACACAGTCATCAATACATGTCAAATTTTCGTTCCTCACAAAGATAGTAAGTATCGATAATTTTACGTTGAAAATTGCTGAGTTAAAAACTGTTTATAATAAAAAACTTATAGTAAAATAGAAGTAACTTAATTCATGCTATACTTTTACTACGTTTTTATAACAAATTTTTATCTTTATTTGTAAAATAGTTAAAACTTAACTTAAAAGTAAATAATTTAACTAACAATTTGTATACTCTAATTGTAAACCTTAAATATTTTTAATTTAAAGTGTTTAATTTGTAACAGTCCGTCTAAAACTATGAGTTTTATTTATAATTAAAAACTGAACTAACTTATATTTTTCTTGAATAACGAAAAATTAAGTTTTGGACTTTATATAAAAGTTATAATGATATTTTTACAGCTTCATTCTGGAGTCAAATTCTTCAGTTTTTTTCTTCTTTCTGGAAAGTAATTGTTTCTATTTCGGCAATTTTCTTTGTTATTTTACTTTCTGTATGTGTTTTCATAATGGTGAAAAAAAATTCAAATGAAAAGTAAGTATCTATGATTTTTAGTTTAAAAAAACTTACTTTCTTTTTTGATGAAATTAAGTATATGAAAAGTAACAGTATCTAAATCTAAGTTTTTTTTAAATAAAATAAATCTAAACTTTGTCTATTGTTCGTACTTTTATTTTTCTAACTTTAACATCTAACAAAAAGTTTTAATTTTTATTTCTTATAAAATTTTCAAAAAGTATAGTTTTTTGAAATCACTACTTAATTTAAGAATTCAATTGTAAATTTAAACTTTTTATACTAAAATTTATCTAACTTTAAGTATAAAATATACATTTTCTAATTTTTTACAATACTTTTATTAAACTTTTTAGATACCTTTGTGTTTAACTAGTTAGATATATAACTAATGTGAGTTGTGTTAATGCAAACTTTTTAAACTTTTTGGTTAAGGTTTTAGCATAATTATTTTTTTTATTTGAGATTAATTCTAAAGATCAAAGTATGTAGATTGCTTTTTAGTAAGTTTATGTGTTGAAAATTTTTGTGGTATTTTTTAACGCTTGTAAAATCGGTCTGTAATAATATTGTTTCTATTTGTGTGATACTCAATTTTTAAATTTTTGTCAATAATATAAACTATAGCTTATTAAATTATCCCAGTAATTGATGACTGATGTATCTAAAATAAACACAAATATTGTTTCATAGAAAAGAGATGATAGAAAAGAAACACATGCACTCTGAAGAGCTTGCTGTTAGTTGCACGGTGGACCTCAAAGATGAAAGTAAAAACCCGATGTACCATGAAGGGGGTTTTACAGACCTGACCGTCAATCAACCAAGGGAGCAAGGTAGAAGGCAGGAAACTTTCCATGACAACGGCAGAATCGCTATGAGTTACAACAACAATTTCAAGCAAAAACATCTCCAAGGAGTGAGACTGTTTTCAAATGAAGCAAGAAGGCAACAAGAAAGTTTCGAAAGAGATATGGGAGCGGTTCAGGGCGTTGAGGACAAAAGACGTGATATCTGGACCGGTCTCTGAATTAATCCATATATTTTCATGATACTTTTTTATTTCTAAAACTATTTACCATTTTTGAGATTTATAATTAACACATTTATTATTTATTTAATTAAAATCACAAACGATTTGAGTAAGTTGCAGATTGAATGTGGCAAGAAATTTTTTTATAACAAACATGCTCGAATAATAGTAGTTAGTAACAATTCTGTTTAAACAAACAAATTAATTAATGTAAAAACATAATTATAACAGATCAAATAATTTTAATTTAACTAGTTACACAAAAATTGATATTTACGTCTTTTAATAACAGTTCGATATTGATTTAATATTATCTACTATTTATTAAATAGTAATATTATTTAATATGTAGAGTATGACGTTTGTTAATCGTAAAAATCGAGTTGAAATAAAATGTTCAAGAGTTTACATAAAGAAATAATAAAATAATAATAATACTACAAATATGTTTTCAATTAATGTGCGTATAACATTTTTCAAAACTTATTATATTTATTTGTAAAATTGCGATAGTATGTTTTTTTTTGATTAGAAAAAAAACAAATAATAGTTAAAATTATGCAAAGTTTTTGTACAAAATAACAACTAAATCTAATTTCAGTTTATAGAGAATTTTGAGAACAACAGACATCTTAAAACATACTATAGGGTTTTAGAAAGTGTACATAATTTTCAAGTATTTTTAGAATACTTTACAAATGTAAATAAAGAAAAATACAACGCTATATATTAAAGAAAATTAAAATAAATTTATTTAATAACTGCTTATACCAAAATAAAGCTTGATTTGTTATCGACAAAATAAAATTACTGACGCTTAGATAAAAAACATATCGAAACAGTTAATAAAAAGTGAGCGAATTAATTTCCACATTGGTTTTGAACAATAAAAAACTAAACTAAATTGTTGATATGGGTTATGTTTACTTTGAGTTTTCACATTTAGTTTGCTTATGTATTTTTCAATTGTAGTCAGTGCGTTAAAAACTGCTTTTGTAGTTTGAAAAACACAACAAAGATGTACATACGAATTTCACATTGACTACGAGTGAATGGTCAAATGAGATTGTTGAATTAGCCTGGAGAACTTTTAAAATAAAAGTGTCTGAATTAAAGTGAACTAAATGTAACAATTGAAAGAAAAAAGATAAATAAATGTAATGTAATTTGTAGCAAATCTGCATAAATAAAATTATCGTTTCGAAAAATCAGTCGTAAATCTTGATACTAGCATAATATAAAAACTTAGAATTAACCTTTAAAGTATTTAGTAAACCAGCAAAGAAACATCAAATCTAAAAAAGACAAACTTCACATAACTTAAAGATGCCTTAAGCTGTAATTCTAGAACATGAGACTAAAATAATATAAGCTGGGTTGCCAGAAAGCAAATAAATTGCTTTCCAACTGATCCTAAATGCTTTATAAGCCTTAATTTGTTTTAACTTAAAGTGTCCGAGTAGTTGTAATTTTGTTGGATTGACAAATTGCTTGCCTGGATATGAGTATACAAACGGTGACGATTAAAACAATTAATATTTGAATTATAGTATGTTAATGACACATTTCTCTGACATTATCCCTTAAAAGTCCATTGTTTGTAACACTAGTAGCTAGTGTTATTTGCTGAGCAGGGTTCAAACCAATTTTTTGTAAGATTTACTTAATTATAATTCTTCAAATTAAAACCCATAAACAATTACTAACAATGTTATGAACTTTTTATTTCTTGCAACCCTGCTAAGGATTTACACTCTCAATACACCAGACTCAACTACTACAATTTTAATCATATCCTTAATTATATCTAAATAGGCTTAAAGCTTTATAAAATTTGTACCAAGTAATATTTGCATTTTTTTTTTTGAAAACGATGCGTAGAATTTTAAAGTATCGTATCTTAATTAAATAAGAGTGTGATCGGCTTCTATTTTTATCAAATTTAATTGTATGAATCGATATAAGTTTTTAAACTTGTATTTTATTCATGCTTGATTTAGATCTATTTGAAAAACGAAAACACATAATTTAATTGAATCCAAGTATTTTATTGAGACTATCGTGTCTTGAAGACTTTTATAGAATGTTTCTTACTTACAGTTTTCAAAACTACTTACAGCTTTTCTAAACTATGTTTAAAAATTTAAAGTTAAATTTTGGAAAATAAATCGTGTAATTTTTTTCTTATCTTTTAACATTTCTCAATATTTTCGTATTAACAAGGAGTTAGCTGATCAACTGCAACCGGTATCTACACAATTTCCAGCAAGTAAGCGAGGACTAGTTTGTCGCGCTTAGCCAAAAATTCCAATCTCTTCGCGTAGTCTTCTTGAAACGTACCTCGCAAAGCTCTCCTGTTTCCCCTGTCGAACTGGTTCTTTGGGCAGTTTCGAAAAATTTTTGATTTTTCCACCGGTGTTTTATCGAACAACTCGTAAACTTGCAAGTTTGGCTTTATTTCAAAGTATTGCTGATAATTCGCTGTTTAAATCCAAGGTTCACTTAAAAGGGGAGTTATATATTCAATATTCTTGCCCGACGTTTGTCACTTGATTAAAAAACATTTTAACAAGGCCTTCTCAAAGTGTCGTAGTCAGGATGATCATTCTTCAACAGCTCAATATTTTAAATTTGCAGCGTCATATTCACAAAGGTGTTTAGCTTTTTCAAAAAAATATTATTTATTGTATCCTTTTTCTTTTTTGTTTAAAACAGATTTAACTCGTTTATGTGTTTATAAAAAGTTTTTTTACACTTATGGTAATTTTTTTTTATACTTTCGCACTTTACTTTTTTTAAATTGGATTTAAAATGTACTGTAAGAAAAATGTTGTTGAGGAACATAAAATTAATTAATACTATAATAAACGTGTATAAATTAATCTTTAACTGTTAGCATTTTACAGATACAACTAAAGTATTTTTTCATAAATTCATGGGCAAGACGTTAAACTGCCTATAATAACTGGCTGTACCCGCTTGTAATAAAAAATAGGTTAGTATATATAACTTTACCATCAAGTAAATAACATAGTAAAATGCCACAACCTTTGCTTTGTTGTTAAAGTTTAAAGTTTTCTCTAATATGATTTCGTTTTTTAATTAAAGAAAAACTATTTTTATACTTTTATACCTGTTGTTTTTATTCATATTTTTTGTTTGTAGCTTTACTGTTTTACTGTATTGTCATAAAGAAAGTTTATGCTATGAAAAGAAAGAAAAACATTTGATAACATTAATAAAACTACAAAATACAAAAGATAAACCAATTAATACACAAAGAAAATTTTGAAAGTTTTAATTTAACTTTTATAAGCTGTACTATTTTATTATTAACTGACGCTTGTCGTTTTTAAAATGATCTTCTTCTTTAATTACATATTATCTAAAAAAGAAGTTTCCATTAAAATGAAAGCTCTTTAACTTGAAACTTATTTAACTTTTTATTAAACTGTTTTTTTTCGTGATATTTATAACCGACTACTGTTTTTAAAAAATTAAAAGTTACCGAAATAAACTAAAAATAAAATTTAAACAGTTTCGTAACATGGATCTTTCAGATGATCTTAAAGCTTTAAGCTGAGATAGAAGCATCCATTTTAGTTGTGAAGGTGTTGTTAGTTTATGTGAACACTTTTTGTTGAACAGTTGCCATGTAGAAGCTTTTACTTTCTGTTTGTGCACATTAAGAAAAATTGTTTTCATTTACACTCTAAATAATTTTACTATTACATCTTATATTGATCATTTCTACTTAAATCATGCTATTTTTTCTTAATATTTGTCAAAATACTGCTTTGATTTTTTTTTAATCTGAGAACATTTTTTAATTTTTGCTAATATAATTAAGCTTAGAATTTTTCTAATTACAAACAAAATACTTTTAAAACATTAAGTTAAATTTTTTTAATTAAAAGGAAATGTTCAATACTACGTGGTTTACAATAAATTTGATTGCAACTATACTGTTACTTCAGAAGAGTTCAACTTGTTAGCCACATCATTGAAGTGCTTGAAACTTTTCACATAGTAAAGCAGCAGTGTAATAGAAATAACACCTTGGTTTCAAAAATATTTCTGCATGAAGAAGTACTGGTTTTTTTTGTTAAAATCGAAAAGTCCACCAGATCA